>NW_026989252.1:0-32012 GCF_030222135.1 Aotus nancymaae
GTCTGCAGAGACTTTCTCTGCAGAGTCCCAAAACAGGCGTTTTCAGCCCATTACCGGCATAGGGAAGAAACAGCAGTAAGCACAGGGAAATATCTGCTTCTAAATCCAAAACGCAGCTATCTAACAGAACGGTTGTCAATGTGTGCACTCAACTTCCAGAGTTAAACCCGTGTGTGGATTCAGCAGTCTGCAGAGACTTTCTCTGCAGAGTCCCAAAACAGGCGTTTTCAGCCCATTACCGGCATAGGGAAGAAACAGCAGTAAGCACAGGGAAATATCTGCTTCTAAATCCAAAACGCAGCTATCTAACAGAACGGTTTTCAATGTGTGCACTCAACTTCCAGAGTTAAACCCGTGTGTGGATTCGGCAGTCTGCAGAGACTTTCTCTGCAGAGTCCCAAAACAGGCGTTTTCAGCCCATTACCGGCATATGGAAGAAACAGCAGTAAGCACAGGGAAATATCTGCTTCTAAATCCAAAACGCAGCTATCTAACAGAACGGTTGTCAATGTGTGCACTCAACTTCCAGAGTTAAACCCGTGTGTGGATTCAGCAGTCTGCAGAGACTTTCTCTGCAGAGTCCCAAAACAGGCGTTTTCAGCCCATTACCGGCCTATGGAAGAAACAGCAGTAAGCACAGGGAAATATCTGCTTCTAAATCCAAAACGCAGCTATCTAACAGAACGGTTGTCAATGTGTGCACTCAACTTCCAGAGTTAAACCCGTGTGTGGATTCAGCAGTCTGCAGAGACTTTCTCTGCAGAGTCCCAAAACAGGCGTTTTCAGCCCATTACCGGCCTATGGAAGAAACAGCAGTAAGCACAGGGAAATATCTGCTTCTAAATCCAAAACGCAGCTATCTAACAGAACGGTTGTCAATGTGTGCACTCAACTTCCAGAGTTAAACCCGTGTGTGGATTCAGCAGTCTGCAGAGACTTTCTCTGCAGAGTCCCAAAACAGGCGTTTTCAGCCCGTTACCGGCCTATGGAAGAAACAGCAGTAAGCACAGGGAAATATCTGCTTCTAAATCCAAAACGCAGCTATCTAACAGAACGGTTGTCAATGTGTGCACTCAACTTCCAGAGTTAAACCCGTGTGTGGATTCAGCAGTCTGCAGAGACTTTCTCTGCAGAGTCCCAAAACAGGCGTTTTCAGCCCATTACCGGCATAGGGAAGAAACAGCAGTAAGCACAGGGAAATATCTGCTTCTAAATCCAAAACGCAGCTATCTAACAGAACGGTTGTCAATGTGTGCACTCAACTTCCAGAGTTAAACCCGTGTGTGGATTCGGCAGTCTTCAGAGACTTTCTCTGCAGAGTCCCAAAACAGGCGTTTTCAGCCCATTACCGGCATATGGAAGAAACAGCAGTAAGCACAGGGAAATATCTGCTTCTAAATCCAAAACGCAGCTATCTAACAGAACGGTTGTCAATGTGTGCACTCAACTTCCAGAGTTAAACCCGTGTGTGGATTCAGCAGTCTGCAGAGACTTTCTCTGCAGAGTCCCAAAACAGGCGTTTTCAGCCCATTACCGGCATATGGAAGAAACAGCAGTAAGCACAGGGAAATATCTGCTTCTAAATCCAAAACGCAGCTATCTAACAGAACGGTTGTCAATGTGTGCACTCAACTTCCAGAGTTAAACCCGTGTGTGGATTCAGCAGTCTGCAGAGACTTTCTCTGCAGAGTCCCAAAACAGGCGTTTTCAGCCCATTACCGGCCTATGGAAGAAACAGCAGTAAGCACAGGGAAATATCTGCTTCTAAATCCAAAACGCAGCTATCTAACAGAACGGTTGTCAATGTGTGCACTCAACTTCCAGAGTTAAACCCGTGTGTGGATTCAGCAGTCTGCAGAGACTTTCTCTGCAGAGTCCCAAAACAGGCGTTTTCAGCCCATTACCGGCCTATGGAAGAAACAGCAGTAAGCACAGGGAAATATCTGCTTCTAAATCCAAAACGCAGCTATCTAACAGAACGGTTGTCAATGTGTGCACTCAACTTCCAGAGTTAAACCCGTGTGTGGATTCAGCAGTCTGCAGAGACTTTCTCTGCAGAGTCCCAAAACAGGCGTTTTCAGCCCATTACCGGCATATGGAAGAAACAGCAGTAAGCACAGGGAAATATCTGCTTCTAAATCCAAAACGCAGCTATCTAACAGAACGGTTGTCAATGTGTGCACTCAACTTCCAGAGTTAAACCCGTGTGTGGATTCAGCAGTCTGCAGAGACTTTCTCTGCAGAGTCCCAAAACAGGCGTTTTCAGCCCATTACCGGCATATGGAAGAAACAGCAGTAAGCACAGGGAAATATCTGCTTCTAAATCCAAAACGCAGCTATCTAACAGAACGGTTGTCAATGTGTGCACTCAATTTCCAGAGTTAAACCCGTGTGTGGATTCAGCAGTCTGCAGAGACTTTCTCTGCAGAGTCCCAAAACCGGCGTTTTCAGCCCATTACCGGCATATGGAAGAAACAGCAGTAAGCACAGGGAAATATCTGCTTCTAAATCCAAAATGCAGCTATCTAACAGAACGGTTGTCAATGTGTGCACTCAACTTCCAGAGTTAAACCCGTGTGTGGATTCAGCAGTCTGCAGAGACTTTCTCTGCAGAGTCCCAAAACAGGCGTTTTCAGCGCATTACCGGCATATGGAAGAAACAGCAGTAAGCACAGGGAAATATCTGCTTCTAAATCCAAAACGCAGCTATCTAACAGAACGGTTGTCAATGTGTGCACTCAACTTCCAGAGTTAAACCCGTGTGTGGATTCAGCAGTCTGCAGAGACTTTCTCTGCAGAGTCCCAAAACAGGCGTTTTCAGCCCATTACCGGCATAGGGAAGAAACAGCAGTAAGCACAGGGAAATATCTGCTTCTAAATCCAAAATGCAGCTATCTAACAGAACGGTTGTCAATGTGTGCACTCAACTTCCAGAGTTAAACCCGTGTGTGGATTCAGCAGTCTGCAGAGACTTTCTCTGCAGAGTCCCAAAACAGGCGTTTTCAGCCCATTACCGGCATAGGGAAGAAACAGCAGTAAGCACAGGGAAATATCTGCTTCTAAATCCAAAACGCAGCTATCTAACAGAACGGTTTTCAATGTGTGCACTCAACTTCCAGAGTTAAACCCGTGTGTGGATTCGGCAGTCTGCAGAGACTTTCTCTGCAGAGTCCCAAAACAGGCGTTTTCAGCCCATTACCGGCATATGGAAGAAACAGCAGTAAGCACAGGGAAATATCTGCTTCTAAATCCAAAACGCAGCTATCTAACAGAACGGTTGTCAATGTGTGCACTCAACTTCCAGAGTTAAACCCGTGTGTGGATTCAGCAGTCTGCAGAGACTTTCTCTGCAGAGTCCCAAAACAGGCGTTTTCAGCCCATTACCGGCCTATGGAAGAAACAGCAGTAAGCACAGGGAAATATCTGCTTCTAAATCCAAAACGCAGCTATCTAACAGAACGGTTGTCAATGTGTGCACTCAACTTCCAGAGTTAAACCCGTGTGTGGATTCAGCAGTCTGCAGAGACTTTCTCTGCAGAGTCCCAAAACAGGCGTTTTCAGCCCATTACCGGCCTATGGAAGAAACAGCAGTAAGCACAGGGAAATATCTGCTTCTAAATCCAAAACGCAGCTATCTAACAGAACGGTTGTCAATGTGTGCACTCAACTTCCAGAGTTAAACCCGTGTGTGGATTCAGCAGTCTGCAGAGACTTTCTCTGCAGAGTCCCAAAACAGGCGTTTTCAGCCCATTACCGGCATATGGAAGAAACAGCAGTAAGCACAGGGAAATATCTGCTTCTAAATCCAAAACGCAGCTATCTAACAGAACGGTTGTCAATGTGTGCACTCAATTTCCAGAGTTAAACCCGTGTGTGGATTCAGCAGTCTGCAGAGACTTTCTCTGCAGAGTCCCAAAACCAGCGTTTTCAGCCCATTACCGGCATATGGAAGAAACAGCAGTAAGCACAGGGAAATATCTGCTTCTAAATCCAAAATGCAGCTATCTAACAGAACGGTTGTCAATGTGTGCACTCAACTTCCAGAGTTAAACCCGTGTGTGGATTCAGCAGTCTGCAGAGACTTTCTCTGCAGAGTCCCAAAACAGGCGTTTTCAGCGCATTACCGGCATATGGAAGAAACAGCAGTAAGCACAGGGAAATATCTGCTTCTAAATCCAAAACGCAGCTATCTAACAGAACGGTTGTCAATGTGTGCACTCAACTTCCAGAGTTAAACCCGTGTGTGGATTTAGCAGTCTGCAGAGACTTTCTCTGCAGAGTCCCAAAACAGGCGTTTTCAGCCCATTACCGGCATAGGGAAGAAACAGCAGTAAGCACAGGGAAATATCTGCTTCTAAATCCAAAACGCAGCTATCTAACAGAACGGTTGTCAATGTGTGCACTCAACTTCCAGAGTTAAACCCGTGTGTGGATTCAGCAGTCTGCAGAGACTTTCTCTGCAGAGTCCCAAAACAGGCGTTTTCAGCCCATTACCGGCATAGGGAAGAAACAGCAGTAAGCACAGGGAAATATCTGCTTCTAAATCCAAAACGCAGCTATCTAACAGAACGGTTTTCAATGTGTGCACTCAACTTCCAGAGTTAAACCCGTGTGTGGATTCGGCAGTCTGCAGAGACTTTCTCTGCAGAGTCCCAAAACAGGCGTTTTCAGCCCATTACCGGCATATGGAAGAAACAGCAGTAAGCACAGGGAAATATCTGCTTCTAAATCCAAAACGCAGCTATCTAACAGAACGGTTTTCAATGTGTGCACTCAACTTCCAGAGTTAAACCCGTGTGTGGATTCGGCAGTCTGCAGAGACTTTCTCTGCAGAGTCCCAAAACAGGCGTTTTCAGCCCATTACCGGCATATGGAAGAAACAGCAGTAAGCACAGGGAAATATCTGCTTCTAAATCCAAAACGCAGCTATCTAACAGAACGGTTGTCAATGTGTGCACTCAACTTCCAGAGTTAAACCCGTGTGTGGATTCGGCAGTCTGCAGAGACTTTCTCTGCAGAGTCCCAAAACAGGCGTTTTCAGCCCATTACCGGCATATGGAAGAAACAGCAGTAAGCACAGGGAAATATCTGCTTCTAAATCCAAAACGCAGCTATCTAACAGAACGGTTGTCAATGTGTGCACTCAACTTCCAGAGTTAAACCCGTGTGTGGATTCAGCAGTCTGCAGAGACTTTCTCTGCAGAGTCCCAAAACAGGCGTTTTCAGCCCATTACCGGCCTATGGAAGAAACAGCAGTAAGCACAGGGAAATATCTGCTTCTAAATCCAAAACGCAGCTATCTAACAGAACGGTTGTCAATGTGTGCACTCAACTTCCAGAGTTAAACCCGTGTGTGGATTCAGCAGTCTGCAGAGACTTTCTCTGCAGAGTCCCAAAACAGGCGTTTTCAGCCCATTACCGGCCTATGGAAGAAACAGCAGTAAGCACAGGGAAATATCTGCTTCTAAATCCAAAACGCAGCTATCTAACAGAACGGTTGTCAATGTGTGCACTCAACTTCCAGAGTTAAACCCGTGTGTGGATTCAGCAGTCTGCAGAGACTTTCTCTGCAGAGTCCCAAAACAGGCGTTTTCAGCCCATTACCGGCCTATGGAAGAAACAGCAGTAAGCACAGGGAAATATCTGCTTCTAAATCCAAAACGCAGCTATCTAACAGAACGGTTGTCAATGTGTGCACTCAACTTCCAGAGTTAAACCCGTGTGTGGATTCAGCAGTCTGCAGAGACTTTCTCTGCAGAGTCCCAAAACAGGCGTTTTCAGCCCATTACCGGCATATGGAAGAAACAGCAGTAAGCACAGGGAAATATCTGCTTCTAAATCCAAAACGCAGCTATCTAACAGAACGGTTGTCAATGTGTGCACTCAACTTCCAGAGTTAAACCCGTGTGTGGATTCAGCAGTCTGCAGAGACTTTCTCTGCAGAGTCCCAAAACAGGCGTTTTCAGCCCATTACCGGCCTATGGAAGAAACAGCAGTAAGCACAGGGAAATATCTGCTTCTAAATCCAAAACGCAGCTATCTAACAGAACGGTTGTCAATGTGTGCACTCAACTTCCAGAGTTAAACCCGTGTGTGGATTCAGCAGTCTGCAGAGACTTTCTCTGCAGAGTCCCAAAACAGGCGTTTTCAGCCCATTACCGGCATATGGAAGAAACAGCAGTAAGCACAGGGAAATATCTGCTTCTAAATCCAAAACGCAGCTATCTAACAGAACGGTTGTCAATGTGTGCACTCAACTTCCAGAGTTAAACCCGTGTGTGGATTCAGCAGTCTGCAGAGACTTTCTCTGCAGAGTCCCAAAACAGGCGTTTTCAGCCCATTACCGGCATATGGAAGAAACAGCAGTAAGCACAGGGAAATATCTGCTTCTAAATCCAAAATGCAGATATCTAACAGAACGGTTGTCAATGTGTGCACTCAACTTCCAGAGTTAAACCCGTGTGTGGATTCAGCAGTCTGCAGAGACTTTCTCTGCAGAGTCCCAAAACAGGCGTTTTCAGCCCATTACCGGCATATGGAAGAAACAGCAGTAAGCACAGGGAAATATCTGCTTCTAAATCCAAAACGCAGCTATCTAACAGAACGGTTGTCAATGTGTGCACTCAACTTCCAGAGTTAAACCCGTGTGTGGATTCAGCAGTCTTCAGAGACTTTCTCTGCAGAGTCCCAAAACAGGCGTTTTCAGCCCATTACCGGCCTATGGAAGAAACAGCAGTAAGCACAGGGAAATATCTGCTTCTAAATCCAAAACGCAGCTATCTAACAGAACGGTTGTCAATGTGTGCACTCAACTTCCAGAGTTAAACCCGTGTGTGGATTCAGCAGTCTGCAGAGACTTTCTCTGCAGAGTCCCAAAACAGGCGTTTTCAGCCCATTACCGGCCTATGGAAGAAACAGCAGTAAGCACAGGGAAATATCTGCTTCTAAATCCAAAACGCAGCTATCTAACAGAACGGTTGTCAATGTGTGCACTCAACTTCCAGAGTTAAACCCGTGTGTGGATTCAGCAGTCTGCAGAGACTTTCTCTGCAGAGTCCCAAAACAGGCGTTTTCAGCCCATTACCGGCCTATGGAAGAAACAGCAGTAAGCACAGGGAAATATCTGCTTCTAAATCCAAAACGCAGCTATCTAACAGAACGGTTGTCAATGTGTGCACTCAACTTCCAGAGTAAAACCCGTGTGTGGATTCAGCAGTCTGCAGAGACTTTCTCTGCAGAGTCCCAAAACAGGCGTTTTCAGCCCATTACCGGCATATGGAAGAAACAGCAGTAAGCACAGGGAAATATCTGCTTCTAAATCCAAAACGCAGCAATCTAACAGAACGGTTGTCAATGTGTGCACTCAACTTCCAGAGTTAAACCCGTGTGTGGATTCAGCAGTCTGCAGAGACTTTCTCTGCAGAGTCCCAAAACAGGCGTTTTCAGCCCATTACCGGCATATGGAAGAAACAGCAGTAAGCACAGGGAAATATCTGCTTCTAAATCCAAAACGCAGCTATCTAACAGAACGGTTGTCAATGTGTGCACTCAACTTCCAGAGTTAAACCCGTGTGTGGATTCAGCAGTCTGCAGAGACTTTCTCTGCAGAGTCCCAAAACAGGCGTTTTCAGCCCATTACCGGCCTATGGAAGAAACAGCAGTAAGCACAGGGAAATATCTGCTTCTAAATCCAAAACGCAGCTATCTAACAGAACGGTTGTCAATGTGTGCACTCAACTTCCAGAGTTAAACCCGTGTGTGGATTCAGCAGTCTGCAGAGACTTTCTCTGCAGAGTCCCAAAACAGGCGTTTTCAGCCCATTACCGGCATATGGAAGAAACAGCAGTAAGCACAGGGAAATATCTGCTTCTAAATCCAAAACGCAGCTATCTAACAGAACGGTTGTCAATGTGTGCACTCAACTTCCAGAGTTAAACCCGTGTGTGGATTCAGCAGTCTGCAGAGACTTTCTCTGCAGAGTCCCAAAACAGGCGTTTTCAGCCCATTACCGGCATATGGAAGAAACAGCAGTAAGCACAGGGAAATATCTGCTTCTAAATCCAAAATGCAGCTATCTAACAGAACGGTTGTCAATGTGTGCACTCAACTTCCAGAGTTAAACCCGTGTGTGGATTCAGCAGTCTGCAGAGACTTTCTCTGCAGAGTCCCAAAACAGGCGTTTTCAGCCCATTACCGGCATATGGAAGAAACAGCAGTAAGCACAGGGAAATATCTGCTTCTAAATCCAAAACGCAGCTATCTAACAGAACGGTTGTCAATGTGTGCACTCAACTTCCAGAGTTAAACCCGTGTGTGGATTCAGCAGTCTGCAGAGACTTTCTCTGCAGAGTCCCAAAACAGGCGTTTTCAGCCCATTACCGGCATAGGGAAGAAACAGCAGTAAGCACAGGGAAATATCTGCTTCTAAATCCAAAATGCAGCTATCTAACAGAACGGTTGTCAATGTGTGCACTCAACTTCCAGAGTTAAACCCGTGTGTGGATTCGGCAGTCTTCAGAGACTTTCTCTGCAGAGTCCCAAAACAGGCGTTTTCAGCCCATTACCGGCATATGGAAGAAACAGCAGTAAGCACAGGGAAATATCTGCTTCTAAATCCAAAACGCAGCTATCTAACAGAACGGTTGTCAATGTGTGCACTCAACTTCCAGAGTTAAACCCGTGTGTGGATTCAGCAGTCTGCAGAGACTTTCTCTGCAGAGTCCCAAAACAGGCGTTTTCAGCCCATTACCGGCATATGGAAGAAACAGCAGTAAGCACAGGGAAATATCTGCTTCTAAATCCAAAACGCAGCTATCTAACAGAACGGTTGTCAGTGTGTGCACTCAACTTCCAGAGTTAAACCCGTGTGTGGATTCAGCAGTCTGCAGAGACTTTCTCTGCAGAGTCCCAAAACAGGCGTTTTCAGCCCATTACCGGCATATGGAAGAAACAGCAGTAAGCACAGGGAAATATCTGCTTCTAAATCCAAAACGCAGCAATCTAACAGAACGGTTGTCAATGTGTGCACTCAACTTCCAGAGTTAAACCCGTGTGTGGATTCAGCAGTCTGCAGAGACTTTCTCTGCAGAGTCCCAAAACAGGCGTTTTCAGCCCATTACCGGCCTATGGAAGAAACAGCAGTAAGCACAGGGAAATATCTGCTTCTAAATCCAAAACGCAGCTATCTAACAGAACGGTTGTCAATGTGTGCACTCAACTTCCAGAGTTAAACCCGTGTGTGGATTCAGCAGTCTGCAGAGACTTTCTCTGCAGAATCCCAAAACAGGCGTTTTCAGCCCATTACCGGCCTATGGAAGAAACAGCAGTAAGCACAGGGAAATATCTGCTTCTAAATCCAAAACGCAGCTATCTAACAGAACGGTTGTCAATGTGTGCACTCAACTTCCAGAGTTAAACCCGTGTGTGGATTCAGCAGTCTGCAGAGACTTTCTCTGCAGAGTCCCAAAACAGGCGTTTTCAGCCCATTACCGGCCTATGGAAGAAACAGCAGTAAGCACAGGGAAATATCTGCTTCTAAATCCAAAACGCAGCTATCTAACAGAACGGTTGTCAATGTGTGCACTCAACTTCCAGAGTTAAACCCGTGTGTGGATTCAGCAGTCTGCAGAGACTTTCTCTGCAGAGTCCCAAAACAGGCGTTTTCAGCCCATTACCGGCATATGGAAGAAACAGCAGTAAGCACAGGGAAATATCTGCTTCTAAATCCAAAACGCAGCTATCTAACAGAACGGTTGTCAATGTGTGCACTCAATTTCCAGAGTTAAACCCGTGTGTGGATTCAGCAGTCTGCAGAGACTTTCTCTGCAGAGTCCCAAAACAGGCGTTTTCAGCCCATTACCGGCATATGGAAGAAACAGCAGTAAGCACAGGGAAATATCTGCTTCTAAATCCAAAATGCAGCTATCTAACAGAACGGTTGTCAATGTGTGCACTCAACTTCCAGAGTTAAACCCGTGTGTGGATTCAGCAGTCTGCAGAGACTTTCTCTGCAGAGTCCCAAAACAGGCGTTTTCAGCCCATTACCGGCATATGGAAGAAACAGCAGTAAGCACAGGGAAATATCTGCTTCTAAATCCAAAACGCAGCTATCTAACAGAACGGTTGTCAATGTGTGCACTCAACTTCCAGAGTTAAACCCGTGTGTGGATTCAGCAGTCTGCAGAGACTTTCTCTGCAGAGTCCCAAAACAGGCGTTTTCAGCCCATTACCGGCATAGGGAAGAAACAGCAGTAAGCACAGGGAAATATCTGCTTCTAAATCCAAAACGCAGCTATCTAACAGAACGGTTGTCAATGTGTGCACTCAACTTCCAGAGTTAAACCCGTGTGTGGATTCAGCAGTCTGCAGAGACTTTCTCTGCAGAGTCCCAAAACAGGCGTTTTCAGCCCATTACCGGCATATGGAAGAAACAGCAGTAAGCACAGGGAAATATCTGCTTCTAAATCCAAAACGCAGCTATCTAACAGAACGGTTGTCAGTGTGTGCACTCAACTTCCAGAGTTAAACCCGTGTGTGGATTCAGCAGTCTGCAGAGACTTTCTCTGCAGAGTCCCAAAACAGGCGTTTTCAGCCCATTACCGGCATATGGAAGAAACAGCAGTAAGCACAGGGAAATATCTGCTTCTAAATCCAAAACGCAGCTATCTAACAGAACGGTTGTCAATGTGTGCACTCAACTTCCAGAGTAAAACCCGTGTGTGGATTCAGCAGTCTGCAGAGACTTTCTCTGCAGAGTCCCAAAACAGGCGTTTTCAGCCCATTACCGGCATATGGAAGAAACAGCAGTAAGCACAGGGAAATATCTGCTTCTAAATCCAAAACGCAGCAATCTAACAGAACGGTTGTCAATGTGTGCACTCAACTTCCAGAGTTAAACCCGTGTGTGGATTCAGCAGTCTGCAGAGACTTTCTCTGCAGAGTCCCAAAACAGGCGTTTTCAGCCCATTACCGGCCTATGGAAGAAACAGCAGTAAGCACAGGGAAATATCTGCTTCTAAATCCAAAACGCAGCTATCTAACAGAACGGTTGTCAATGTGTGCACTCAACTTCCAGAGTTAAACCCGTGTGTGGATTCAGCAGTCTGCAGAGACTTTCTCTGCAGAGTCCCAAAACAGGCGTTTTCAGCCCATTACCGGCCTATGGAAGAAACAGCAGTAAGCACAGGGAAATATCTGCTTCTAAATCCAAAACGCAGCTATCTAACAGAACGGTTGTCAATGTGTGCACTCAACTTCCAGAGTTAAACCCGTGTGTGGATTCAGCAGTCTGCAGAGACTTTCTCTGCAGAGTCCCAAAACAGGCGTTTTCAGCCCATTACCGGCATATGGAAGAAACAGCAGTAAGCACAGGGAAATATCTGCTTCTAAATCCAAAACGCAGCTATCTAACAGAACGGTTGTCAATGTGTGCACTCAACTTCCAGAGTTAAACCCGTGTGTGGATTCAGCAGTCTGCAGAGACTTTCTCTGCAGAGTCCCAAAACAGGCGTTTTCAGCCCATTACCGGCATATGGAAGAAACAGCAGTAAGCACAGGGAAATATCTGCTTCTAAATCCAAAATGCAGCTATCTAACAGAACGGTTGTCAATGTGTGCACTCAACTTCCAGAGTTAAACCCGTGTGTGGATTCAGCAGTCTGCAGAGACTTTCTCTGCAGAGTCCCAAAACAGGCGTTTTCAGCCCATTACCGGCATATGGAAGAAACAGCAGTAAGCACAGGGAAATATCTGCTTCTAAATCCAAAACGCAGCTATCTAACAGAACGGTTGTCAATGTGTGCACTCAACTTCCAGAGTTAAACCCGTGTGTGGATTCAGCAGTCTGCAGAGACTTTCTCTGCAGAGTCCCAAAACAGGCGTTTTCAGCCCATTACCGGCATAGGGAAGAAACAGCAGTAAGCACAGGGAAATATCTGCTTCTAAATCCAAAATGCAGCTATCTAACAGAACGGTTGTCAATGTGTGCACTCAACTTCCAGAGTTAAACCCGTGTGTGGATTCGGCAGTCTTCAGAGACTTTCTCTGCAGAGTCCCAAAACAGGCGTTTTCAGCCCATTACCGGCATATGGAAGAAACAGCAGTAAGCACAGGGAAATATCTGCTTCTAAATCCAAAACGCAGCTATCTAACAGAACGGTTGTCAGTGTGTGCACTCAACTTCCAGAGTTAAACCCGTGTGTGGATTCAGCAGTCTGCAGAGACTTTCTCTGCAGAGTCCCAAAACAGGCGTTTTCAGCCCATTACCGGCATATGGAAGAAACAGCAGTAAGCACAGGGAAATATCTGCTTCTAAATCCAAAACGCAGCAATCTAACAGAACGGTTGTCAATGTGTGCACTCAACTTCCAGAGTTAAACCCGTGTGTGGATTCAGCAGTCTGCAGAGACTTTCTCTGCAGAGTCCCAAAACAGGCGTTTTCAGCCCATTACCGGCCTATGGAAGAAACAGCAGTAAGCACAGGGAAATATCTGCTTCTAAATCCAAAACGCAGCTATCTAACAGAACGGTTGTCAATGTGTGCACTCAACTTCCAGAGTTAAACCCGTGTGTGGATTCAGCAGTCTGCAGAGACTTTCTCTGCAGAGTCCCAAAACAGGCGTTTTCAGCCCATTACCGGCCTATGGAAGAAACAGCAGTAAGCACAGGGAAATATCTGCTTCTAAATCCAAAACGCAGCTATCTAACAGAACGGTTGTCAATGTGTGCACTCAACTTCCAGAGTTAAACCCGTGTGTGGATTCAGCAGTCTGCAGAGACTTTCTCTGCAGAGTCCCAAAACAGGCGTTTTCAGCCCATTACCGGCCTATGGAAGAAACAGCAGTAAGCACAGGGAAATATCTGCTTCTAAATCCAAAACGCAGCTATCTAACAGAACGGTTGTCAATGTGTGCACTCAACTTCCAGAGTTAAACCCGTGTGTGGATTCAGCAGTCTGCAGAGACTTTCTCTGCAGAGTCCCAAAACAGGCGTTTTCAGCCCATTACCGGCCTATGGAAGAAACAGCAGTAAGCACAGGGAAATATCTGCTTCTAAATCCAAAACGCAGCTATCTAACAGAACGGTTGTCAATGTGTGCACTCAATTTCCAGAGTTAAACCCGTGTGTGGATTCAGCAGTCTGCAGAGACTTTCTCTGCAGAGTCCCAAAACAGGCGTTTTCAGCCCATTACCGGCATATGGAAGAAACAGCAGTAAGCACAGGGAAATATCTGCTTCTAAATCCAAAATGCAGCTATCTAACAGAACGGTTGTCAATGTGTGCACTCAACTTCCAGAGTTAAACCCGTGTGTGGATTCAGCAGTCTGCAGAGACTTTCTCTGCAGAGTCCCAAAACAGGCGTTTTCAGCCCATTACCGGCATATGGAAGAAACAGCAGTAAGCACAGGGAAATATCTGCTTCTAAATCCAAAACGCAGCTATCTAACAGAACGGTTGTCAATGTGTGCACTCAACTTCCAGAGTTAAACCCGTGTGTGGATTCAGCAGTCTGCAGAGACTTTCTCTGCAGATTCCCAAAACAGGCGTTTTCAGCCCATTACCGGCATAGGGAAGAAACAGCAGTAAGCACAGGGAAATATCTGCTTCTAAATCCAAAACGCAGCTATCTAACAGAACGGTTGTCAATGTGTGCACTCAACTTCCAGAGTTAAACCCGTGTGTGGATTCAGCAGTCTGCAGAGACTTTCTCTGCAGAGTCCCAAAACAGGCGTTTTCAGCCCATTACCGGCATATGGAAGAAACAGCAGTAAGCACAGGGAAATATCTGCTTCTAAATCCAAAACGCAGCTATCTAACAGAACGGTTGTCAGTGTGTGCACTCAACTTCCAGAGTTAAACCCGTGTGTGGATTCAGCAGTCTGCAGAGACTTTCTCTGCAGAGTCCCAAAACAGGCGTTTTCAGCCCATTACCGGCATATGGAAGAAACAGCAGTAAGCACAGGGAAATATCTGCTTCTAAATCCAAAACGCAGCTATCTAACAGAACGGTTGTCAGTGTGTGCACTCAACTTCCAGAGTTAAACCCGTGTGTGGATTCAGCAGTCTGCAGAGACTTTCTCTGCAGAGTCCCAAAACAGGCGTTTTCAGCCCATTACCGGCATATGGAAGAAACAGCAGTAAGCACAGGGAAATATCTGCTTCTAAATCCAAAACGCAGCTATCTAACAGAACGGTTGTCAATGTGTGCACTCAACTTCCAGAGTTAAACCCGTGTGTGGATTCAGCAGTCTGCAGAGACTTTCTCTGCAGAGTCCCAAAACAGGCGTTTTCAGCCCATTACCGGCATATGGAAGAAACAGCAGTAAGCACAGGGAAATATCTGCTTCTAAATCCAAAACGCAGCTATCTAACAGAACGGTTGTCAATGTGTGCACTCAACTTCCAGAGTTAAACCCGTGTGTGGATTCAGCAGTCTGCAGAGACTTTCTCTGCAGAGTCCCAAAACAGGCGTTTTCAGCCCATTACCGGCATATGGAAGAAACAGCAGTAAGCACAGGGAAATATCTGCTTCTAAATCCAAAACGCAGCTATCTAACAGAACGGTTGTCAGTGTGTGCACTCAACTTCCAGAGTTAAACCCGTGTGTGGATTCAGCAGTCTGCAGAGACTTTCTCTGCAAAGTCCCAAAACAGGCGTTTTCAGCCCATTACCGGCCTATGGAAGAAACAGCAGTAAGCACAGGGAAATATCTGCTTCTAAATCCAAAACGCAGCAATCTAACAGAACGGTTGTTAATGTGTGCACTCAACTTCCAGAGTTAAACCCGTGTGTGGATTCAGCAGTCTGCAGAGACTTTCTCTGCAGAGTCCCAAAACAGGCGTTTTCAGCCCATTACCGGCCTATGGAAGAAACAGCAGTAAGCACAGGGAAATATCTGCTTCTAAATCCAAAACGCAGCTATCTAACAGAACGGTTGTCAATGTGTGCACTCAACTTCCAGAGTTAAACCCGTGTGTGGATTCAGCAGTCTGCAGAGACTTTCTCTGCAGAGTCCCAAAACAGGCGTTTTCAGCCCATTACCGGCCTATGGAAGAAACAGCAGTAAGCACAGGGAAATATCTGCTTCTAAATCCAAAACGCAGCTATCTAACAGAACGGTTGTCAATGTGTGCACTCAACTTCCAGAGTTAAACCCGTGTGTGGATTCAGCAGTCTGCAGAGACTTTCTCTGCAGAGTCCCAAAACAGGCGTTTTCAGCCCATTACCGGCCTATGGAAGAAACAGCAGTAAGCACAGGGAAATATCTGCTTCTAAATCCAAAACGCAGCTATCTAACAGAACGGTTGTCAATGTGTGCACTCAACTTCCAGAGTTAAACCCGTGTGTGGATTCAGCAGTCTGCAGAGACTTTCTCTGCAGAGTCCCAAAACAGGCGTTTTCAGCCCATTACCGGCATATGGAAGAAACAGCAGTAAGCACAGGGAAATATCTGCTTCTAAATCCAAAACGCAGCTATCTAACAGAACGGTTGTCAATGTGTGCACTCAACTTCCAGAGTTAAACCCGTGTGTGGATTCAGCAGTCTGCAGAGACTTTCTCTGCAGAGTCCCAAAACAGGCGTTTTCAGCCCATTACCGGCATATGGAAGAAACAGCAGTAAGCACAGGGAAATATCTGCTTCTAAATCCAAAATGCAGTTATCTAACAGAACGGTTGTCAATGTGTGCACTCAACTTCCAGAGTTAAACCCGTGTGTGGATTCAGCAGTCTGCAGAGACTTTCTCTGCAGAGTCCCAAAACAGGCGTTTTCAGCCCATTACCGGCATATGGAAGAAACAGCAGTAAGCACAGGGAAATATCTGCTTCTAAATCCAAAACGCAGCTATCTAACAGAACGGTTGTCAATGTGTGCACTCAACTTCCAGAGTTAAACCCGTGTGTGGATTCAGCAGTCTGCAGAGACTTTCTCTGCAGAGTCCCAAAACAGGCGTTTTCAGCCCATTACCGGCCTATGGAAGAAACAGCAGTAAGCACAGGGAAATATCTGCTTCTAAATCCAAAACGCAGCTATCTAACAGAACGGTTGTCAATGTGTGCACTCAACTTCCAGAGTTAAACCCGTGTGTGGATTCGGCAGTCTTCAGAGACTTTCTCTGCAGAGTCCCAAAACAGGCGTTTTCAGCCCATTACCGGCATATGGAAGAAACAGCAGTAAGCACAGGGAAATATCTGCTTCTAAATCCAAAACGCAGCTATCTAACAGAACGGTTGTCAATGTGTGCACTCAACTTCCAGAGTTAAACCCGTGTGTGGATTCAGCAGTCTGCAGAGACTTTCTCTGCAGAGTCCCAAAACAGGCGTTTTCAGCCCATTACCGGCATATGGAAGAAACAGCAGTAAGCACAGGGAAATATCTGCTTCTAAATCCAAAACGCAGCTATCTAACAGAACGGTTGTCAGTGTGTGCACTCAACTTCCAGAGTTAAACCCGTGTGTGGATTCAGCAGTCTGCAGAGACTTTCTCTGCAGAGTCCCAAAACAGGCGTTTTCAGCCCATTACCGGCATATGGAAGAAACAGCAGTAAGCACAGGGAAATATCTGCTTCTAAATCCAAAACGCAGCAATCTAACAGAACGGTTGTCAATGTGTGCACTCAACTTCCAGAGTTAAACCCGTGTGTGGATTCAGCAGTCTGCAGAGACTTTCTCTGCAGAGTCCCAAAACAGGCGTTTTCAGCCCATTACCGGCCTATGGAAGAAACAGCAGTAAGCACAGGGAAATATCTGCTTCTAAATCCAAAACGCAGCTATCTAACAGAACGGTTGTCAATGTGTGCACTCAACTTCCAGAGTTAAACCCGTGTGTGGATTCAGCAGTCTGCAGAGACTTTCTCTGCAGAGTCCCAAAACAGGCGTTTTCAGCCCATTACCGGCCTATGGAAGAAACAGCAGTAAGCACAGGGAAATATCTGCTTCTAAATCCAAAACGCAGCTATCTAACAGAACGGTTGTCAGTGTGTGCACTCAACTTCCAGAGTTAAACCCGTGTGTGGATTCAGCAGTCTGCAGAGACTTTCTCTGCAGAGTCCCAAAACAGGCGTTTTCAGCCCATTACCGGCCTATGGAAGAAACAGCAGTAAGCACAGGGAAATATCTGCTTCTAAATCCAAAACGCAGCTATCTAACAGAACGGTTGTCAGTGTGTGCACTCAACTTCCAGAGTTAAACCCGTGTGTGGATTCAGCAGTCTGCAGAGACTTTCTCTGCAGAGTCCCAAAACAGGCGTTTTCAGCCCATTACCGGCATATGGAAGAAACAGCAGTAAGCACAGGGAAATATCTGCTTCTAAATCCAAAACGCAGCTATCTAACAGAACGGTTGTCAATGTGTGCACTCAACTTCCAGAGTTAAACCCGTGTGTGGATTCAGCAGTCTGCAGAGACTTTCTCTGCAGAGTCCCAAAACAGGCGTTTTCAGCCCATTACCGGCATATGGAAGAAACAGCAGTAAGCACAGGGAAATATCTGCTTCTAAATCCAAAACGCAGCTATCTAACAGAACGGTTGTCAATGTGTGCACTCAACTTCCAGAGTTAAACCCGTGTGTGGATTCAGCAGTCGGCAGAGACTTTCTCTGCAGAGTCCCAAAACAGGCGTTTTCAGCCCATTACCGGCATATGGAAGAAACAGCAGTAAGCACAGGGAAATATCTGCTTCTAAATCCAAAACGCAGCTATCTAACAGAACGGTTGTCAGTGTGTGCACTCAACTTCCAGAGTTAAACCCGTGTGTGGATTCAGCAGTCTGCAGAGACTTTCTCTGCAAAGTCCCAAAACAGGCGTTTTCAGCCCATTACCGGCCTATGGAAGAAACAGCAGTAAGCACAGGGAAATATCTGCTTCTAAATCCAAAACGCAGCAATCTAACAGAACGGTTGTTAATGTGTGCACTCAACTTCCAGAGTTAAACCCGTGTGTGGATTCAGCAGTCTGCAGAGACTTTCTCTGCAGAGTCCCAAAACAGGCGTTTTCAGCCCATTACCGGCCTATGGAAGAAACAGCAGTAAGCACAGGGAAATATCTGCTTCTAAATCCAAAACGCAGCTATCTAACAGAACGGTTGTCAATGTGTGCACTCAACTTCCAGAGTTAAACCCGTGTGTGGATTCAGCAGTCTGCAGAGACTTTCTCTGCAGAGTCCCAAAACAGGCGTTTTCAGCCCATTACCGGCCTATGGAAGAAACAGCAGTAAGCACAGGGAAATATCTGCTTCTAAATCCAAAACGCAGCTATCTAACAGAACGGTTGTCAATGTGTGCACTCAACTTCCAGAGTTAAACCCGTGTGTGGATTCAGCAGTCTGCAGAGACTTTCTCTGCAGAGTCCCAAAACAGGCGTTTTCAGCCCATTACCGGCCTATGGAAGAAACAGCAGTAAGCACAGGGAAATATCTGCTTCTAAATCCAAAACGCAGCTATCTAACAGAACGGTTGTCAATGTGTGCACTCAACTTCCAGAGTTAAACCCGTGTGTGGATTCAGCAGTCTGCAGAGACTTTCTCTGCAGAGTCCCAAAACAGGCGTTTTCAGCCCATTACCGGCATATGGAAGAAACAGCAGTAAGCACAGGGAAATATCTGCTTCTAAATCCAAAACGCAGCTATCTAACAGAACGGTTGTCAATGTGTGCACTCAACTTCCAGAGTTAAACCCGTGTGTGGATTCAGCAGTCTGCAGAGACTTTCTCTGCAGAGTCCCAAAACAGGCGTTTTCAGCCCATTACCGGCATATGGAAGAAACAGCAGTAAGCACAGGGAAATATCTGCTTCTAAATCCAAAATGCAGTTATCTAACAGAACGGTTGTCAATGTGTGCACTCAACTTCCAGAGTTAAACCCGTGTGTGGATTCAGCAGTCTGCAGAGACTTTCTCTGCAGAGTCCCAAAACAGGCGTTTTCAGCCCATTACCGGCATATGGAAGAAACAGCAGTAAGCACAGGGAAATATCTGCTTCTAAATCCAAAACGCAGCTATCTAACAGAACGGTTGTCAATGTGTGCACTCAACTTCCAGAGTTAAACCCGTGTGTGGATTCAGCAGTCTGCAGAGACTTTCTCTGCAGAGTCCCAAAACAGGCGTTTTCAGCCCATTACCGGCCTATGGAAGAAACAGCAGTAAGCACAGGGAAATATCTGCTTCTAAATCCAAAACGCAGCTATCTAACAGAACGGTTGTCAATGTGTGCACTCAACTTCCAGAGTTAAACCCGTGTGTGGATTCGGCAGTCTTCAGAGACTTTCTCTGCAGAGTCCCAAAACAGGCGTTTTCAGCCCATTACCGGCATATGGAAGAAACAGCAGTAAGCACAGGGAAATATCTGCTTCTAAATCCAAAACGCAGCTATCTAACAGAACGGTTGTCAATGTGTGCACTCAACTTCCAGAGTTAAACCCGTGTGTGGATTCAGCAGTCTGCAGAGACTTTCTCTGCAGAGTCCCAAAACAGGCGTTTTCAGCCCATTACCGGCATATGGAAGAAACAGCAGTAAGCACAGGGAAATATCTGCTTCTAAATCCAAAACGCAGCTATCTAACAGAACGGTTGTCAATGTGTGCACTCAACTTCCAGAGTTAAACCCGTGTGTGGATTCAGCAGTCTGCAGAGACTTTCTCTGCAGAGTCCCAAAACAGGCGTTTTCAGCCCATTACCGGCCTATGGAAGAAACAGCAGTAAGCACAGGGAAATATCTGCTTCTAAATCCAAAACGCAGCTATCTAACAGAACGGTTGTCAATGTGTGCACTCAACTTCCAGAGTTAAACCCGTGTGTGGATTCAGCAGTCTGCAGAGACTTTCTCTGCAGAGTCCCAAAACAGGCGTTTTCAGCCCATTACCGGCATATGGAAGAAACAGCAGTAAGCACAGGGAAATATCTGCTTCTAAATCCAAAACGCAGCTATCTAACAGAACGGTTGTCAATGTGTGCACTCAACTTCCAGAGTTAAACCCGTGTGTGGATTCAGCAGTCTGCAGAGACTTTCTCTGCAGAGTCCCAAAACAGGCGTTTTCAGCCCATTACCGGCATATGGAAGAAACAGCAGTAAGCACAGGGAAATATCTGCTTCTAAATCCAAAACGCAGCTATCTAACAGAACGGTTGTCAATGTGTGCACTCAACTTCCAGAGTTAAACCCGTGTGTGGATTCAGCAGTCTGCAGAGACTTTCTCTGCAGAGTCCCAAAACAGGCGTTTTCAGCCCATTACCGGCATAGGGAAGAAACAGCAGTAAGCACAGGGAAATATCTGCTTCTAAATCCAAAACGCAGCTATCTAACAGAACGGTTGTCAATGTGTGCACTCAACTTCCAGAGTTAAACCCGTGTGTGGATTCAGCAGTCTGCAGAGACTTTCTCTGCAGAGTCCCAAAACAGGCGTTTTCAGCCCATTACCGGCATATGGAAGAAACAGCAGTAAGCACAGGGAAATATCTGCTTCTAAATCCAAAATGCAGCTATCTAACAGAACGGTTGTCAATGTGTGCACTCAACTTCCAGAGTTAAACCCGTGTGTGGATTCAGCAGTCTGCAGAGACTTTCTCTGCAGAGTCCCAAAACAGGCGTTTTCAGCCCATTACCGGCATATGGAAGAAACAGCAGTAAGCACAGGGAAATATCTGCTTCTAAATCCAAAACGCAGCTATCTAACAGAACGGTTGTCAATGTGTGCACTCAACTTCCAGAGTTAAACCCGTGTGTGGATTCAGCAGTCTGCAGAGACTTTCTCTGCAGAGTCCCAAAACAGGCGTTTTCAGCCCATTACCGGCATATGGAAGAAACAGCAGTAAGCACAGGGAAATATCTGCTTCTAAATCCAAAACGCAGCTATCTAACAGAACGGTTGTCAATGTGTGCACTCAACTTCCAGAGTTAAACCCGTGTGTGGATTCAGCAGTCTGCAGAGACTTTCTCTGCAGAGTCCCAAAACAGGCTTTTTCAGCCCATTACCGGCATATGGAAGAAACAGCAGTAAGCACAGGGAAATATCTGCTTCTAAATCCAAAACGCAGCTATGTAACAGAACGGTTGTCAGTGTGTGCACTCAACTTCCAGAGTTAAACCCGTGTGTGGATTCAGCAGTCTGCAGAGACTTTCTCTGCAGAGTCCCAAAACAGGCGTTTTCAGCCCATTACCGGCATATGGAAGAAACAGCAGTAAGCACAGGGAAATATCTGCTTCTAAATCCAAAACGCAGCTATCTAACAGAACGGTTGTCAATGTGTGCACTCAACTTCCAGAGTTAAACCCGTGTGTGGATTCAGCAGTCTGCAGAGACTTTCTCTGCAGAGTCCCAAAACAGGCGTTTTCAGCCCATTACCGGCATATGGAAGAAACAGCAGTAAGCACAGGGAAATATCTGCTTCTAAATCCAAAACGCAGCTATCTAACAGAACGGTTGTCAATGTGTGCACTCAACTTCCAGAGTTAAACCCGTGTGTGGATTCAGCAGTCTGCAGAGACTTTCTCTGCAGAGTCCCAAAACAGGCGTTTTCAGCCCATTACCGGCATAGGGAAGAAACAGCAGTAAGCACAGGGAAATATCTGCTTCTAAATCCAAAACACAGCTATCTAACAGAACGGTTTTCAATGTGTGCACTCAACTTCCAGAGTTAAACCCGTGTGTGGATTCGGCAGTCTGCAGAGACTTTCTCTGCAGAGTCCCAAAACAGGCGTTTTCAGCCCATTACCGGCATATGGAAGAAACAGCAGTAAGCACAGGGAAATATCTGCTTCTAAATCCAAAACGCAGCTATCTAACAGAACGGTTGTCAATGTGTGCACTCAACTTCCAGAGTTAAACCCGTGTGTGGATTCAGCAGTCTGCAGAGACTTTCTCTGCAGAGTCCCAAAACAGGCGTTTTCAGCCCATTACCGGCATATGGAAGAAACAGCAGTAAGCACAGGGAAATATCTGCTTCTAAATCCAAAACGCAGCTATCTAACAGAACGGTTGTCAATGTGTGCACTCAACTTCCAGAGTTAAACCCGTGTGTGGATTCAGCAGTCTTCAGAGACTTTCTCTGCAGAGTCCCAAAACAGGCGTTTTCAGCCCATTACCGGCCTATGGAAGAAACAGCAGTAAGCACAGGGAAATATCTGCTTCTAAATCCAAAACGCAGCTATCTAACAGAACGGTTGTCAATGTGTGCACTCAACTTCCAGAGTTAAACCCGTGTGTGGATTCAGCAGTCTGCAGAGACTTTCTCTGCAGAGTCCCAAAACAGGCGTTTTCAGCCCATTACCGGCCTATGGAAGAAACAGCAGTAAGCACAGGGAAATATCTGCTTCTAAATCCAAAACGCAGCTATCTAACAGAACGGTTGTCAATGTGTGCACTCAACTTCCAGAGTTAAACCCGTGTGTGGATTCAGCAGTCTGCAGAGACTTTCTCTGCAGAGTCCCAAAACAGGCGTTTTCAGCCCATTACCGGCCTATGGAAGAAACAGCAGTAAGCACAGGGAAATATCTGCTTCTAAATCCAAAACGCAGCTATCTAACAGAACGGTTGTCAATGTGTGCACTCAACTTCCAGAGTTAAACCCGTGTGTGGATTCAGCAGTCTGCAGAGACTTTCTCTGCAGAGTCCCAAAACAGGCGTTTTCAGCCCATTACCGGCATATGGAAGAAACAGCAGTAAGCACAGGGAAATATCTGCTTCTAAATCCAAAACGCAGCTATCTAACAGAACGGTTGTCAATGTGTGCACTCAACTTCCAGAGTTAAACCCGTGTGTGGATTCAGCAGTCTGCAGAGACTTTCTCTGCAGAGTCCCAAAACAGGCGTTTTCAGCCCATTACCGGCATATGGAAGAAACAGCAGTAAGCACAGGGAAATATCTGCTTCTAAATCCAAAATGCAGCTATCTAACAGAACGGTTGTCAATGTGTGCACTCAACTTCCAGAGTTAAACCCGTGTGTGGATTCAGCAGTCTGCAGAGACTTTCTCTGCAGAGTCCCAAAACAGGCGTTTTCAGCCCATTACCGGCATATGGAAGAAACAGCAGTAAGCACAGGGAAATATCTGCTTCTAAATCCAAAACGCAGCTATCTAACAGAACGGTTGTCAATGTGTGCACTCAACTTCCAGAGTTAAACCCGTGTGTGGATTCAGCAGTCTGCAGAGACTTTCTCTGCAGAGTCCCAAAACAGGCGTTTTCAGCCCATTACCGGCATAGGGAAGAAACAGCAGTAAGCACAGGGAAATATCTGCTTCTAAATCCAAAACGCAGCTATCTAACAGAACGGTTGTCAATGTGTGCACTCAACTTCCAGAGTTAAACCCGTGTGTGGATTCGGCAGTCTTCAGAGACTTTCTCTGCAGAGTCCCAAAACAGGCGTTTTCAGCCCATTACCGGCATATGGAAGAAACAGCAGTAAGCACAGGGAAATATCTGCTTCTAAATCCAAAACGCAGCTATCTAACAGAACGGTTGTCAATGTGTGCACTCAACTTCCAGAGTTAAACCCGTGTGTGGATTCAGCAGTCTGCAGAGACTTTCTCTGCAGAGTCCCAAAACAGGCGTTTTCAGCCCATTACCGGCATATGGAAGAAACAGCAGTAAGCACAGGGAAATATCTGCTTCTAAATCCAAAACGCAGCTATCTAACAGAACGGTTGTCAGTGTGTGCACTCAACTTCCAGAGTTAAACCCGTGTGTGGATTCAGCAGTCTGCAGAGACTTTCTCTGCAGAGTCCCAAAACAGGCGTTTTCAGCCCATTACCGGCATATGGAAGAAACAGCAGTAAGCACAGGGAAATATCTGCTTCTAAATCCAAAACGCAGCAATCTAACAGAACGGTTGTCAATGTGTGCACTCAACTTCCAGAGTTAAACCCGTGTGTGGATTCAGCAGTCTGCAGAGACTTTCTCTGCAGAGTCCCAAAACAGGCGTTTTCAGCCCATTACCGGCCTATGGAAGAAACAGCAGTAAGCACAGGGAAATATCTGCTTCTAAATCCAAAACGCAGCTATCTAACAGAACGGTTGTCATTGTGTGCACTCAACTTCCAGAGTTAAACCCGTGTGTGGATTCAGCAGTCTGCAGAGACTTTCTCTGCAGAGTCCCAAAACAGGCGTTTTCAGCCCATTACCGGCATATGGAAGAAACAGCAGTAAGCACAGGGAAATATCTGCTTCTAAATCCAAAACGCAGCTATCTAACAGAACGGTTGTCAATGTGTGCACTCAACTTCCAGAGTTAAACCCGTGTGTGGATTCAGCAGTCTGCAGAGACTTTCTCTGCAGAGTCCCAAAACAGGCGTTTTCAGCCCATTACCGGCATATGGAAGAAACAGCAGTAAGCACAGGGAAATATCTGCTTCTAAATCCAAAACGCAGCTATCTAACAGAACGGTTGTCAATGTGTGCACTCAACTTCCAGAGTTAAACCCGTGTGTGGATTCAGCAGTCTGCAGAGACTTTCTCTGCAGAGTCCCAAAACAGGCGTTTTCAGCCCATTACCGGCATATGGAAGAAACAGCAGTAAGCACAGGGAAATATCTGCTTCTAAATCCAAAACGCAGCTATCTAACAGAACGGTTGTCAATGTGTGCACTCAACTTCCAGAGTTAAACCCGTGTGTGGATTCAGCAGTCTGCAGAGACTTTCTCTGCAGAGTCCCAAAACAGGCGTTTTCAGCCCATTACCGGCCTATGGAAGAAACAGCAGTAAGCACAGGGAAATATCTGCTTCTAAATCCAAAACCCAGCTATCTAACAGAACGGTTGTCAATGTGTGCACTCAACTTCCAGAGTTAAACCCGTGTGTGGATTCAGCAGTCTGCAGAGACTTTCTCTGCAGAGTCCCAAAACAGGCGTTTTCAGCCCATTACCGGCATATGGAAGAAACAGCAGTAAGCACAGGGAAATATCTGCTTCTAAATCCAAAACGCAGCTATCTAACAGAACGGTTGTCAATGTGTGCACTGAACTTCCAGAGTTAAACCCGTGTGTGGATTCAGCAGTCTGCAGAGACTTTCTCTGCAGAGTCCCAAAACAGGCGTTTTCAGCCCATTACCGGCATATGGAAGAAACAGCAGTAAGCACAGGGAAATATCTGCTTCTAAATCCAAAATGCAGCTATCTAACAGAACGGTTGTCAATGTGTGCACTCAACTTCCAGAGTTAAACCCGTGTGTGGATTCAGCAGTCTGCAGAGACTTTCTCTGCAGAGTCCCAAAACAGGCGTTTTCAGCCCATTACCGGCATATGGAAGAAACAGCAGTAAGCACAGGGAAATATCTGCTTCTAAATCCAAAACGCAGCTATCTAACAGAACGGTTGTCAATGTGTGCACTCAACTTCCAGAGTTAAACCCGTGTGTGGATTCAGCAGTCTGCAGAGACTTTCTCTGCAGAGTCCCAAAACAGGCGTTTTCAGCCCATTACCGGCATAGGGAAGAAACAGCAGTAAGCACAGGGAAATATCTGCTTCTAAATCCAAAACGCAGCTATCTAACAGAACGGTTGTCAATGTGTGCACTCAACTTCCAGAGTTAAACCCGTGTGTGGATTCGGCAGTCTTCAGAGACTTTCTCTGCAGAGTCCCAAAACAGGCGTTTTCAGCCCATTACCGGCATATGGAAGAAACAGCAGTAAGCACAGGGAAATATCTGCTTCTAAATCCAAAACGCAGCTATCTAACAGAACGGTTGTCAATGTGTGCACTCAACTTCCAGAGTTAAACCCGTGTGTGGATTCAGCAGTCTGCAGAGACTTTCTCTGCAGAGTCCCAAAACAGGCGTTTTCAGCCCATTACCGGCATATGGAAGAAACAGCAGTAAGCACAGGGAAATATCTGCTTCTAAATCCAAAACGCAGCTATCTAACAGAACGGTTGTCAGTGTGTGCACTCAACTTCCAGAGTTAAACCCGTGTGTGGATTCAGCAGTCTGCAGAGACTTTCTCTGCAGAGTCCCAAAACAGGCGTTTTCAGCCCATTACCGGCATATGGAAGAAACAGCAGTAAGCACAGGGAAATATCTGCTTCTAAATCCAAAACGCAGCAATCTAACAGAACGGTTGTCAATGTGTGCACTCAACTTCCAGAGTTAAACCCGTGTGTGGATTCAGCAGTCTGCAGAGACTTTCTCTGCAGAGTCCCAAAACAGGCGTTTTCAGCCCATTACCGGCCTATGGAAGAAACAGCAGTAAGCACAGGGAAATATCTGCTTCTAAATCCAAAACGCAGCTATCTAACAGAACGGTTGTCAATGTGTGCACTCAACTTCCAGAGTTAAACCCGTGTGTGGATTCAGCAGTCTGCAGAGACTTTCTCTGCAGAGTCCCAAAACAGGCGTTTTCAGCCCATTACCGGCATATGGAAGAAACAGCAGTAAGCACAGGGAAATATCTGCTTCTAAATCCAAAACGCAGCTATCTAACAGAACGGTTGTCAATGTGTGCACTCAACTTCCAGAGTTAAACCCGTGTGTGGATTCAGCAGTCTGCAGAGACTTTCTCTGCAGAGTCCCAAAACAGGCGTTTTCAGCCCATTACCGGCATATGGAAGAAACAGCAGTAAGCACAGGGAAATATCTGCTTCTAAATCCAAAACGCAGCTATCTAACAGAACGGTTGTCAATGTGTGCACTCAACTTCCAGAGTTAAACCCGTGTGTGGATTCAGCAGTCTGCAGAGACTTTCTCTGCAGAGTCCCAAAACAGGCGTTTTCAGCCCATTACCGGCATATGGAAGAAACAGCAGTAAGCACAGGGAAATATCTGCTTCTAAATCCAAAACGCAGCTATCTAACAGAACGGTTGTCAATGTGTGCACTCAATTTCCAGAGTTAAACCCGTGTGTGGATTCAGCAGTCTGCAGAGACTTTCTCTGCAGAGTCCCAAAACAGGCGTTTTCAGCCCATTACCGGCATATGGAAGAAACAGCAGTAAGCACAGGGAAATATCTGCTTCTAAATCCAAAATGCAGCTATCTAACAGAACGGTTGTCAATGTGTGCACTCAACTTCCAGAGTTAAACCCGTGTGTGGATTCAGCAGTCTGCAGAGACTTTCTCTGCAGAGTCCCAAAACAGGCGTTTTCAGCCCATTACCGGCATATGGAAGAAACAGCAGTAAGCACAGGGAAATATCTGCTTCTAAATCCAAAACGCAGCTATCTAACAGAACGGTTGTCAATGTGTGCACTCAACTTCCAGAGTTAAACCCGTGTGTGGATTCAGCAGTCTGCAGAGACTTTCTCTGCAGAGTCCCAAAACAGGCGTTTTCAGCCCATTACCGGCATAGGGAAGAAACAGCAGTAAGCACAGGGAAATATCTGCTTCTAAATCCAAAACGCAGCTATCTAACAGAACGGTTGTCAATGTGTGCACTCAACTTCCAGAGTTAAACCCGTGTGTGGATTCAGCAGTCTGCAGAGACTTTCTCTGCAGAGTCCCAAAACAGGCGTTTTCAGCCCATTACCGGCATATGGAAGAAACAGCAGTAAGCACAGGGAAATATCTGCTTCTAAATCCAAAACGCAGCTATCTAACAGAACGGTTGTCAGTGTGTGCACTCAACTTCCAGAGTTAAACCCGTGTGTGGATTCAGCAGTCTGCAGAGACTTTCTCTGCAGAGTCCCAAAACAGGCGTTTTCAGCCCATTACCGGCATATGGAAGAAACAGCAGTAAGCACAGGGAAATATCTGCTTCTAAATCCAAAACGCAGCTATCTAACAGAACGGTTGTCAGTGTGTGCACTCAACTTCCAGAGTTAAACCCGTGTGTGGATTCAGCAGTCTGCAGAGACTTTCTCTGCAGAGTCCCAAAACAGGCGTTTTCAGCCCATTACCGGCATATGGAAGAAACAGCAGTAAGCACAGGGAAATATCTGCTTCTAAATCCAAAACGCAGCTATCTAACAGAACGGTTGTCAATGTGTGCACTCAACTTCCAGAGTTAAACCCGTGTGTGGATTCAGCAGTCTGCAGAGACTTTCTCTGCAGAGTCCCAAAACAGGCGTTTTCAGCCCATTACCGGCATATGGAAGAAACAGCAGTAAGCACAGGGAAATATCTGCTTCTAAATCCAAAACGCAGCTATCTAACAGAACGGTTGTCAATGTGTGCACTCAACTTCCAGAGTTAAACCCGTGTGTGGATTCAGCAGTCTGCAGAGACTTTCTCTGCAGAGTCCCAAAACAGGCGTTTTCAGCCCATTACCGGCATAGGGAAGAAACAGCAGTAAGCACAGGGAAATATCTGCTTCTAAATCCAAAACGCAGCTATCTAACAGAACGGTTGTCAGTGTGTGCACTCAACTTCCAGAGTTAAACCCGTGTGTGGATTCGGCAGTCTGCAGAGACTTTCTCTGCAGAGTGCCAAAACAGGCGTTTTCAGCCCATTACCGGCATATGGAAGAAACAGCAGTAAGCACAGGGAAATATCTGCTTCTAAATCCAAAACGCAGCAATCTAACAGAACGGTTGTCAATGTGTGCACTCAACTTCCAGAGTTAAACCCGTGTGTGGATTCAGCAGTCTGCAGAGACTTTCTCTGCAGAGTCCCAAAACAGGCGTTTTCAGCCCATTACCGGCCTATGGAAGAAACAGCAGTAAGCACAGGGAAATATCTGCTTCTAAATCCAAAACGCAGCTATCTAACAGAACGGTTGTCAATGTGTGCACTCAACTTCCAGAGTTAAACCCGTGTGTGGATTCAGCAGTCTGCAGAGACTTTCTCTGCAGAGTCCCAAAACAGGCGTTTTCAGCCCATTACCGGCCTATGGAAGAAACAGCAGTAAGCACAGGGAAATATCTGCTTCTAAATCCAAAACGCAGCTATCTAACAGAACGGTTGTCAATGTGTGCACTCAACTTCCAGAGTTAAACCCGTGTGTGGATTCAGCAGTCTGCAGAGACTTTCTCTGCAGAGTCCCAAAACAGGCGTTTTCAGCCCATTACCGGCATATGGAAGAAACAGCAGTAAGCACAGGGAAATATCTGCTTCTAAATCCAAAACGCAGCAATCTAACAGAACGGTTGTCAATGTGTGCACTCAACTTCCAGAGTTAAACCCGTGTGTGGATTCAGCAGTCTGCAGAGACTTTCTCTGCAGAGTCCCAAAACAGGCGTTTTCAGCCCATTACCGGCCTATGGAAGAAACAGCAGTAAGCACAGGGAAATATCTGCTTCTAAATCCAAAACGCAGCTATCTAACAGAACGGTTGTCAATGTGTGCACTCAACTTCCAGAGTTAAACCCGTGTGTGGATTCAGCAGTCTGCAGAGACTTTCTCTGCAGAGTCCCAAAACAGGCGTTTTCAGCCCATTACCGGCCTATGGAAGAAACAGCAGTAAGCACAGGGAAATATCTGCTTCTAAATCCAAAACGCAGCTATCTAACAGAACGGTTGTCAATGTGTGCACTCAACTTCCAGAGTTAAACCCGTGTGTGGATTCAGCAGTCTGCAGAGACTTTCTCTGCAGAGTCCCAAAACAGGCGTTTTCAGCCCATTACCGGCCTATGGAAGAAACAGCAGTAAGCACAGGGAAATATCTGCTTCTAAATCCAAAACGCAGCTATCTAACAGAACGGTTGTCAATGTGTGCACTCAACTTCCAGAGTTAAACCCGTGTGTGGATTCAGCAGTCTGCAGAGACTTTCTCTGCAGAGTCCCAAAACAGGCGTTTTCAGCCCATTACCGGCATATGGAAGAAACAGCAGTAAGCACAGGGAAATATCTGCTTCTAAATCCAAAACGCAGCTATCTAACAGAACGGTTGTCAATGTGTGCACTCAACTTCCAGAGTTAAACCCGTGTGTGGATTCAGCAGTCTGCAGAGACTTTCTCTGCAGAGTCCCAAAACAGGCGTTTTCAGCCCATTACCGGCATATGGAAGAAACAGCAGTAAGCACAGGGAAATATCTGCTTCTAAATCCAAAATGCAGCTATCTAACAGAACGGTTGTCAATGTGTGCACTCAACTTCCAGAGTTAAACCCGTGTGTGGATTCAGCAGTCTGCAGAGACTTTCTCTGCAGAGTCCCAAAACAGGCGTTTTCAGCCCATTACCGGCATATGGAAGAAACAGCAGTAAGCACAGGGAAATATCTGCTTCTAAATCCAAAACGCAGCTATCTAACAGAACGGTTGTCAATGTGTGCACTCAACTTCCAGAGTTAAACCCGTGTGTGGATTCAGCAGTCTGCAGAGACTTTCTCTGCAGAGTCCCAAAACAGGCGTTTTCAGCCCATTACCGGCATATGGAAGAAACAGCAGTAAGCACAGGGAAATATCTGCTTCTAAATCCAAAACGCAGCTATCTAACAGAACGGTTGTCAATGTGTGCACTCAACTTCCAGAGTTAAACCCGTGTGTGGATTCGGCAGTCTTCAGAGACTTTCTCTGCAGAGTCCCAAAACAGGCGTTTTCAGCCCATTACCGGCATATGGAAGAAACAGCAGTAAGCACAGGGAAATATCTGCTTCTAAATCCAAAACGCAGCTATCTAACAGAACGGTTGTCAATGTGTGCACTCAACTTCCAGAGTTAAACCCGTGTGTGGATTCAGCAGTCTGCAGAGACTTTCTCTGCAGAGTCCCAAAACAGGCGTTTTCAGCCCATTACCGGCATATGGAAGAAACAGCAGTAAGCACAGGGAAATATCTGCTTCTAAATCCAAAACGCAGCTATCTAACAGAACGGTTGTCAGTGTGTGCACTCAACTTCCAGAGTTAAACCCGTGTGTGGATTCAGCAGTCTGCAGAGACTTTCTCTGCAGAGTCCCAAAACAGGCGTTTTCAGCCCATTACCGGCATATGGAAGAAACAGCAGTAAGCACAGGGAAATATCTGCTTCTAAATCCAAAACGCAGCTATCTAACAGAACGGTTGTCAATGTGTGCACTCAACTTCCAGAGTTAAACCCGTGTGTGGATTCAGCAGTCTGCAGAGACTTTCTCTGCAGAGTCCCAAAACAGGCGTTTTCAGCCCATTACCGGCCTATGGAAGAAACAGCAGTAAGCACAGGGAAATATCTGCTTCTAAATCCAAAACGCAGCTATCTAACAGAACGGTTGTCAATGTGTGCACTCAACTTCCAGAGTTAAACCCGTGTGTGGATTCAGCAGTCTGCAGAGACTTTCTCTGCAGAGTCCCAAAACAGGCGTTTTCAGCCCATTACCGGCCTATGGAAGAAACAGCAGTAAGCACAGGGAAATATCTGCTTCTAAATCCAAAACGCAGCTATCTAACAGAACGGTTGTCAATGTGTGCACTCAACTTCCAGAGTTAAACCCGTGTGTGGATTCAGCAGTCTGCAGAGACTTTCTCTGCAGAGTCCCAAAACAGGCGTTTTCAGCCCATTACCGGCATATGGAAGAAACAGCAGTAAGCACAGGGAAATATCTGCTTCTAAATCCAAAACGCAGCTATCTAACAGAACGGTTGTCAATGTGTGCACTCAACTTCCAGAGTTAAACCCGTGTGTGGATTCAGCAGTCTGCAGAGACTTTCTCTGCAGAGTCCCAAAACAGGCGTTTTCAGCCCATTACCGGCATATGGAAGAAACAGCAGTAAGCACAGGGAAATATCTGCTTCTAAATCCAAAACGCAGCTATCTAACAGAACGGTTGTCAATGTGTGCACTCAACTTCCAGAGTTAAACCCGTGTGTGGATTCAGCAGTCTGCAGAGACTTTCTCTGCAGAGTCCCAAAACAGGCGTTTTCAGCCCATTACCGGCATATGGAAGAAACAGCAGTAAGCACAGGGAAATATCTGCTTCTAAATCCAAAACGCAGCTATCTAACAGAACGGTTGTCAATGTGTGCACTCAACTTCCAGAGTTAAACCCGTGTGTGGATTCAGCAGTCTGCAGAGACTTTCTCTGCAGAGTCCCAAAACAGGCGTTTTCAGCCCATTACCGGCATATGGAAGAAACAGCAGTAAGCACAGGGAAATATCTGCTTCTAAATCCAAAACGCAGCTATCTAACAGAACGGTTGTCAATGTGTGCACTCAACTTCCAGAGTTAAACACGTGTGTGGATTCAGCAGTCTGCA
>NW_026989253.1:0-95803 GCF_030222135.1 Aotus nancymaae
CTATCTAACAGAACGGTTGTCAATGTGTGCACTCAACTTCCAGAGTTAAACCCGTGTGTGGATTCAGCAGTCTGCAAACACTTTCTCTGCAGAGTCCCAAAACAGGCGTTTTCAGCCCATTACCGGCATAGGGAAGAAACAGCAGTAAGCACAGGGAAATATCTGCTTCTAAATCCAAAACGCAGCTATCTAACAGAACGGTTGTCAATGTGTGCACTCAACTTCCAGAGTTAAACCCGTGTGTGGATTCAGCAGTCTGCAAACACTTTCTCTGCAGAGTCCCAAAACAGGCGTTTTCAGCCCATTACCGGCATATGGAAGAAACAGCAGTAAGCACAGGGAAATATCTGCTTCTAAATCCAAAACGCAGCTATCTAACAGAACGGTTGTCAATGTGTGCACTCAACTTCCAGAGTTAAACCCGTGTGTGGATTCAGCAGTCTGCAAACACTTTCTCTGCAGAGTCCCAAAACCTGCGTTTTCAGCCCATTACCGGCATATGGAAGAAACAGCAGTAAGCGCAGGGAAATATCTCCTTCTAAATCCAAAACGGAGCTATGTAACAGAACGGTTGTCAATGTGTGCACTCAACTTGCAGAGTTAAACCCGTGTGTGGATTCAGCAGTCTGCAAACACTTTCTCTGCAGAGTCCCAAAACAGGCGTTTTCAGCCCATTACCGGCATATGGAAGAAACAGCAGTAAGCACAGGGAAATATCTGCTTCTAAATCCAAAACGCAGCTATCTAACAGAACGGTTGTCAATGTGTGCACTCAACTTGCAGAGTTAAACCCGTGTGTGGATTCAGCAGTCTGCAAACACTTTCTCTGCAGAGTCCCAAAACAGGCGTTTTCAGCCCATTACCGGCATACGGAAGAAACAGCAGTAAGCTCAGGGAAATATCTGCTTCTAAATCCAAAACGCAGCTATCTAACAGAACGGTTGTCAATGTGTGCACTCAACTTCCAGAGTTAAACCCGTGTGTGGATTCAGCAGTCTGCAAACACTTTCTCTGCAGAGTCCCAAAACAGGCGTTTTCAGCCCATTACCGGCATATGGAAGAAACAGCAGTAAGCGCAGGGAAATATCTGCTTCTAAATCCAAAACGAAGCTATCTAACAGAACGGTTGTCAATGTGTGCACTCAACTTCCAGAGTTAGACCCGTGTGTGGATTCAGCAGTCTGCAAACACTTTCTCTGCAGAGTCCCAAAACAGGCGTTTTCAGCCCATTACCGGCATATGGAAGAAACAGCAGTAAGCACAGGGAAATATCTGCTTCTAAATCCAAAACGCAGCTATCTAACAGAACGGTTGTCAATGTGTGCACTCAACTTCCAGAGTTAAACCCGTGTGTGGATTCAGCAGTCTGCAAACACTTTCTCTGCAGAGTCCCAAAACAGGCGTTTTCAGCCCATTACCGGCATATGGAAGAAACAGCAGTAAGCACAGGGAAATATCTGCTTCTAAATCCAAAACGCAGCTATCTAACAGAACGGTTGTCAATGTGTGCACTCAACTTCCAGAGTTAAACCCGTGTGTGGATTCAGCAGTCTGCAAACACTTTCTCTGCAGAGTCCCAAAACAGGTGTTTTCAGCCCATTACCGGCATATGAAAGAAACAGCAGTAAGCACAGGGAAATATTTGCTTCTAAATCCAAAACGCAGCAATCTAACAGAACGGTTGTCAATGTGTGCACTCAACTTCCAGAGTTAAACCCGTGTGTGGATTCAGCAGTCTGCAAACACTTTCTCTACAGAGTCCCAAAACAGGCGTTTTCAGCCCATTACCGGCATATGGAAGAAACAGCAGTAAGCACAGGGAAATATCTGCTTCTAAATCCAAAACGCAGCTATCTAACAGAACGGTTGTCAATGTGTGCACTCAACTTGCAGAGTTAAACCCGTGTGTGGATTCAGCAGTCTGCAAACACTTTCTCTGCAGAGTCCCAAAACAGGCGTTTTCAGCCCATTACCGGCATATGGAAGAAACAGAAGTAAGCACAGGGAAATATCTGCTTTTAAATCCAAAACGCAGCTATCTAACAGAACGGTTGTCAATGTGTGCACTCAACTTCCAGAGTTAAACCCGTGTGTGGATTCAGCAGTCTGCAAACACTTTCTCTGCAGAGTCCCAAAACAGGCGTTTTCAGCCCATTACCGGCATATGGAAGAAACAGCAGTAAGCATAGGGAAATATCTGCTTCTACATCCAAAACGCAGCTATCTAACAGAACGGTTGTCAATGTGTGCACTCAACTTCCAGAGTTAAACCCGTGTGTGGATTCAGCAGTCTGCAAACACTTTTTGTGCAGAGTCTCAAAACAGGCGTTTTCAGCCCAATAGGGGCATATGGAAGAAACAGCAGTAAGCACAGGGAAATATCTGCTTCTAAATCCAAAACGCAGCTATCTAACAGAACGGTTGTCAATGTGTGCACTCAACTTCCAGAGTTAAACCCGTGTGTGGATTCAGCAGTCTGCAAACACTTTCTCTGCAAAGTCCCAAAACAGGCGTTTTCAGCCCATTACCGGCATATGGAAGAAACAGCAGTAAGCACAGGGAAATATCTGCTTCTAAATCCAAAACGCAGCTATCTAACAGAACGGTTGTCAATGTGTGCACTCAACTTCCAGAGTTAAACCCGTGTGTGGATTCAGCAGTCTGCAAACACTTTCTCTGCAGAGTCCCAAAACCGCCGTTTTTCAGCCCATTACCGGCATATGGAAGAAACAGCAGTAAGCGCAGGGAAATATCTGCTTCTAAATCCAAAACGCAGCTATCTAACAGAACGGTTGTCAATGTGTGCACTCAACTTGCAGAGTTAAACCCGTGTGTGGATTCAGCAGTCTGCAAACACTTTCTCTGCAGAGTCCCAAAACAGGCGTTTTCAGCCCATTACCGGCATATGGAAGAAACAGCAGTAATCGCAGGGAAATATCTGCTTCTAAATCCAAAACGCAGCTATCTAACAGAACGGTTGTCAATGTGTGCACTCAACTTCCAGAGTTAAACCCGTGTGTGGATTCAGCAGTCTGCAAACACTTTCTCTGCAGAGTCCCAAAACATGCGTTTTCAGCCCATTACCGGCATATGGAAGAAACAGCAGTAATCGCAGGGAAATATCTGCTTCTAAATCCAAAATGCAGCTATCTAACAGAACGGTTGTCAATGTGTGCACTCAACTTCCAGAGTTAAACCCGTGTGTGGATTCAGCAGTCTGCAAACACTTTCTCTGCAGAGTCCCAAAACAGGCGTTTTCAGCCCATTACCGGCATAGGGAAGAAACAGCAGTAAGCACAGGGAAATATCTGCTTCTAAATCCAAAACGCAGCTATCTAACAGAACGGTTGTCAATGTGTGCACTCAACTTCCAGAGTTAAACCCGTGTGTGGATTCAGCAGTCTGCAAACACTTTTTGTGCAGAGTCTCAAAACAGGCGTTTTCAGCCCAATAGGGGCATATGGAAGAAACAGCAGTAAGCACAGGGAAATATCTGCTTCTAAATCCAAAACGCAGCTATCTAACAGAACGGTTGTCAATGTGTGCACTCAACTTCCAGAGTTAAACCCGTGTGTGGATTCAGCAGTCTGCAAACACTTTCTCTGCAAAGTCCCAAAACAGGCGTTTTCAGCCCATTACCGGCATATGGAAGAAACAGCAGTAAGCACAGGGAAATATCTGCTTCTAAATCCAAAACGCAGCTATCTAACAGAACGGTTGTCAATGTGTGCACTCAACTTCCAGAGTTAAACCCGTGTGTGGATTCAGCAGTCTGCAAACACTTTCTCTGCAGAGTCCCAAAACCGCCGTTTTCAGCCCATTACCGGCATATGGAAGAAACAGCAGTAAGCGCAGGGAAATATCTGCTTCTAAATCCAAAACGCAGCTATCTAACAGAACGGTTGTCAATGTGTGCACTCAACTTGCAGAGTTAAACCCGTGTGTGGATTCAGCAGTCTGCAAACACTTTCTCTGCAGAGTCCCAAAACAGGCGTTTTCAGCCCATTACCGGCATATGGAAGAAACAGCAGTAATCGCAGGGAAATATCTGCTTCTAAATCCAAAACGCAGCTATCTAACAGAACGGTTGTCAATGTGTGCACTCAACTTCCAGAGTTAAACCCGTGTGTGGATTCAGCAGTCTGCAAACACTTTCTCTGCAGAGTCCCAAAACATGCGTTTTCAGCCCATTACCGGCATATGGAAGAAACAGCAGTAATCGCAGGGAAATATCTGCTTCTAAATCCAAAATGCAGCTATCTAACAGAACGGTTGTCAATGTGTGCACTCAACTTCCAGAGTTAAACCCGTGTGTGGATTCAGCAGTCTGCAAACACTTTCTCTGCAGAGTCCCAAAACAGGCGTTTTCAGCCCATTACCGGCATAGGGAAGAAACAGCAGTAAGCACAGGGAAATATCTGCTTCTAAATCCAAAACGCAGCTATCTAACAGAACGGTTGTCAATGTGTGCACTCAACTTCCAGAGTTAAACCCGTGTGTGGATTCAGCAGTCTGCAAACACTTTCTCTGCAGAGTCCCAAAACAGGCGTTTTCAGCCCATTACCGGCATATGGAAGAAACAGCAGTAAGCACAGGGAAATATCTGCTTCTAAATCCAAAACGCAGCTATCTAACAGAACGGTTGTCAATGTGTGCACTCAACTTCCAGAGTTAAACCCGTGTGTGGATTCAGCAGTCTGCAAACACTTTCTCTGCAGAGTCCCAAAACCTGCGTTTTCAGCCCATTACCGGCATATGGAAGAAACAGCAGTAAGCGCAGGGAAATATCTCCTTCTAAATCCAAAACGGAGCTATGTAACAGAACGGTTGTCAATGTGTGCACTCAACTTGCAGAGTTAAACCCGTGTGTGGATTCAGCAGTCTGCAAACACTTTCTCTGCAGAGTCCCAAAACAGGCGTTTTCAGCCCATTACCGGCATATGGAAGAAACAGCAGTAAGCACAGGGAAATATCTGCTTCTAAATCCAAAACGCAGCTATCTAACAGAACGGTTGTCAATGTGTGCACTCAACTTGCAGAGTTAAACCCGTGTGTGGATTCAGCAGTCTGCAAACACTTTCTCTGCAGAGTCCCAAAACAGGCGTTTTCAGCCCATTACCGGCATACGGAAGAAACAGCAGTAAGCTCAGGGAAATATCTGCTTCTAAATCCAAAACGCAGCTATCTAACAGAACGGTTGTCAATGTGTGCACTCAACTTCCAGAGTTAAACCCGTGTGTGGATTCAGCAGTCTGCAAACACTTTCTCTGCAGAGTCCCAAAACAGGCGTTTTCAGCCCATTACCGGCATAGGGAAGAAACAGCAGTAAGCACAGGGAAATATCTGCTTCTAAATCCAAAACGCAGCTATCTAACAGAACGGTTGTCAATGTGTGCACTCAACTTCCAGAGTTAAACCCGTGTGTGGATTCAGCAGTCTGCAAACACTTTCTCTGCAGAGTCCCAAAACAGGCGTTTTCAGCCCATTACCGGCATATGGAAGAAACAGCAGTAAGCACAGGGAAATATCTGCTTCTAAATCCAAAACGCAGCTATCTAACAGAACGGTTGTCAATGTGTGCACTCAACTTCCAGAGTTAAACCCGTGTGTGGATTCAGCAGTCTGCAAACACTTTCTCTGCAGAGTCCCAAAACCTGCGTTTTCAGCCCATTACCGGCATATGGAAGAAACAGCAGTAAGCGCAGGGAAATATCTCCTTCTAAATCCAAAACGGAGCTATGTAACAGAACGGTTGTCAATGTGTGCACTCAACTTGCAGAGTTAAACCCGTGTGTGGATTCAGCAGTCTGCAAACACTTTCTCTGCAGAGTCCCAAAACAGGCGTTTTCAGCCCATTACCGGCATATGGAAGAAACAGCAGTAAGCACAGGGAAATATCTGCTTCTAAATCCAAAACGCAGCTATCTAACAGAACGGTTGTCAATGTGTGCACTCAACTTGCAGAGTTAAACCCGTGTGTGGATTCAGCAGTCTGCAAACACTTTCTCTGCAGAGTCCCAAAACAGGCGTTTTCAGCCCATTACCGGCATACGGAAGAAACAGCAGTAAGCTCAGGGAAATATCTGCTTCTAAATCCAAAACGCAGCTATCTAACAGAACGGTTGTCAATGTGTGCACTCAACTTCCAGAGTTAAACCCGTGTGTGGATTCAGCAGTCTGCAAACACTTTCTCTGCAGAGTCCCAAAACAGGCGTTTTCAGCCCATTACCGGCATATGGAAGAAACAGCAGTAAGCGCAGGGAAATATCTGCTTCTAAATCCAAAACGAAGCTATCTAACAGAACGGTTGTCAATGTGTGCACTCAACTTCCAGAGTTAGACCCGTGTGTGGATTCAGCAGTCTGCAAACACTTTCTCTGCAGAGTCCCAAAACAGGCGTTTTCAGCCCATTACCGGCATATGGAAGAAACAGCAGTAAGCACAGGGAAATATCTGCTTCTAAATCCAAAACGCAGCTATCTAACAGAACGGTTGTCAATGTGTGCACTCAACTTCCAGAGTTAAACCCGTGTGTGGATTCAGCAGTCTGCAAACACTTTCTCTGCAGAGTCCCAAAACAGGCGTTTTCAGCCCATTACCGGCATATGGAAGAAACAGCAGTAAGCACAGGGAAATATCTGCTTCTAAATCCAAAACGCAGCTATCTAACAGAACGGTTGTCAATGTGTGCACTCAACTTCCAGAGTTAAACCCGTGTGTGGATTCAGCAGTCTGCAAACACTTTCTCTGCAGAGTCCCAAAACAGGTGTTTTCAGCCCATTACCGGCATATGAAAGAAACAGCAGTAAGCACAGGGAAATATTTGCTTCTAAATCCAAAACGCAGCAATCTAACAGAACGGTTGTCAATGTGTGCACTCAACTTCCAGAGTTAAACCCGTGTGTGGATTCAGCAGTCTGCAAACACTTTCTCTACAGAGTCCCAAAACAGGCGTTTTCAGCCCATTACCGGCATATGGAAGAAACAGCAGTAAGCACAGGGAAATATCTGCTTCTAAATCCAAAACGCAGCTATCTAACAGAACGGTTGTCAATGTGTGCACTCAACTTGCAGAGTTAAACCCGTGTGTGGATTCAGCAGTCTGCAAACACTTTCTCTGCAGAGTCCCAAAACAGGCGTTTTCAGCCCATTACCGGCATATGGAAGAAACAGAAGTAAGCACAGGGAAATATCTGCTTTTAAATCCAAAACGCAGCTATCTAACAGAACGGTTGTCAATGTGTGCACTCAACTTCCAGAGTTAAACCCGTGTGTGGATTCAGCAGTCTGCAAACACTTTCTCTGCAGAGTCCCAAAACAGGCGTTTTCAGCCCATTACCGGCATATGGAAGAAACAGCAGTAAGCATAGGGAAATATCTGCTTCTACATCCAAAACGCAGCTATCTAACAGAACGGTTGTCAATGTGTGCACTCAACTTCCAGAGTTAAACCCGTGTGTGGATTCAGCAGTCTGCAAACACTTTTTGTGCAGAGTCTCAAAACAGGCGTTTTCAGCCCAATAGGGGCATATGGAAGAAACAGCAGTAAGCACAGGGAAATATCTGCTTCTAAATCCAAAACGCAGCTATCTAACAGAACGGTTGTCAATGTGTGCACTCAACTTCCAGAGTTAAACCCGTGTGTGGATTCAGCAGTCTGCAAACACTTTCTCTGCAAAGTCCCAAAACAGGCGTTTTCAGCCCATTACCGGCATATGGAAGAAACAGCAGTAAGCACAGGGAAATATCTGCTTCTAAATCCAAAACGCAGCTATCTAACAGAACGGTTGTCAATGTGTGCACTCAACTTCCAGAGTTAAACCCGTGTGTGGATTCAGCAGTCTGCAAACACTTTCTCTGCAGAGTCCCAAAACCGCCGTTTTCAGCCCATTACCGGCATATGGAAGAAACAGCAGTAAGCGCAGGGAAATATCTGCTTCTAAATCCAAAACGCAGCTATCTAACAGAACGGTTGTCAATGTGTGCACTCAACTTGCAGAGTTAAACCCGTGTGTGGATTCAGCAGTCTGCAAACACTTTCTCTGCAGAGTCCCAAAACAGGCGTTTTCAGCCCATTACCGGCATATGGAAGAAACAGCAGTAATCGCAGGGAAATATCTGCTTCTAAATCCAAAACGCAGCTATCTAACAGAACGGTTGTCAATGTGTGCACTCAACTTCCAGAGTTAAACCCGTGTGTGGATTCAGCAGTCTGCAAACACTTTCTCTGCAGAGTCCCAAAACATGCGTTTTCAGCCCATTACCGGCATATGGAAGAAACAGCAGTAATCGCAGGGAAATATCTGCTTCTAAATCCAAAATGCAGCTATCTAACAGAACGGTTGTCAATGTGTGCACTCAACTTCCAGAGTTAAACCCGTGTGTGGATTCAGCAGTCTGCAAACACTTTCTCTGCAGAGTCCCAAAACAGGCGTTTTCAGCCCATTACCGGCATAGGGAAGAAACAGCAGTAAGCACAGGGAAATATCTGCTTCTAAATCCAAAACGCAGCTATCTAACAGAACGGTTGTCAATGTGTGCACTCAACTTCCAGAGTTAAACCCGTGTGTGGATTCAGCAGTCTGCAAACACTTTTTGTGCAGAGTCTCAAAACAGGCGTTTTCAGCCCAATAGGGGCATATGGAAGAAACAGCAGTAAGCACAGGGAAATATCTGCTTCTAAATCCAAAACGCAGCTATCTAACAGAACGGTTGTCAATGTGTGCACTCAACTTCCAGAGTTAAACCCGTGTGTGGATTCAGCAGTCTGCAAACACTTTCTCTGCAAAGTCCCAAAACAGGCGTTTTCAGCCCATTACCGGCATATGGAAGAAACAGCAGTAAGCACAGGGAAATATCTGCTTCTAAATCCAAAACGCAGCTATCTAACAGAACGGTTGTCAATGTGTGCACTCAACTTCCAGAGTTAAACCCGTGTGTGGATTCAGCAGTCTGCAAACACTTTCTCTGCAGAGTCCCAAAACCGCCGTTTTCAGCCCATTACCGGCATATGGAAGAAACAGCAGTAAGCGCAGGGAAATATCTGCTTCTAAATCCAAAACGCAGCTATCTAACAGAACGGTTGTCAATGTGTGCACTCAACTTGCAGAGTTAAACCCGTGTGTGGATTCAGCAGTCTGCAAACACTTTCTCTGCAGAGTCCCAAAACAGGCGTTTTCAGCCCATTACCGGCATATGGAAGAAACAGCAGTAATCGCAGGGAAATATCTGCTTCTAAATCCAAAACGCAGCTATCTAACAGAACGGTTGTCAATGTGTGCACTCAACTTCCAGAGTTAAACCCGTGTGTGGATTCAGCAGTCTGCAAACACTTTCTCTGCAGAGTCCCAAAACATGCGTTTTCAGCCCATTACCGGCATATGGAAGAAACAGCAGTAATCGCAGGGAAATATCTGCTTCTAAATCCAAAATGCAGCTATCTAACAGAACGGTTGTCAATGTGTGCACTCAACTTCCAGAGTTAAACCCGTGTGTGGATTCAGCAGTCTGCAAACACTTTCTCTGCAGAGTCCCAAAACAGGCGTTTTCAGCCCATTACCGGCATAGGGAAGAAACAGCAGTAAGCACAGGGAAATATCTGCTTCTAAATCCAAAACGCAGCTATCTAACAGAACGGTTGTCAATGTGTGCACTCAACTTCCAGAGTTAAACCCGTGTGTGGATTCAGCAGTCTGCAAACACTTTCTCTGCAGAGTCCCAAAACAGGCGTTTTCAGCCCATTACCGGCATATGGAAGAAACAGCAGTAAGCACAGGGAAATATCTGCTTCTAAATCCAAAACGCAGCTATCTAACAGAACGGTTGTCAATGTGTGCACTCAACTTCCAGAGTTAAACCCGTGTGTGGATTCAGCAGTCTGCAAACACTTTCTCTGCAGAGTCCCAAAACCTGCGTTTTCAGCCCATTACCGGCATATGGAAGAAACAGCAGTAAGCGCAGGGAAATATCTCCTTCTAAATCCAAAACGGAGCTATGTAACAGAACGGTTGTCAATGTGTGCACTCAACTTGCAGAGTTAAACCCGTGTGTGGATTCAGCAGTCTGCAAACACTTTCTCTGCAGAGTCCCAAAACAGGCGTTTTCAGCCCATTACCGGCATATGGAAGAAACAGCAGTAAGCACAGGGAAATATCTGCTTCTAAATCCAAAACGCAGCTATCTAACAGAACGGTTGTCAATGTGTGCACTCAACTTGCAGAGTTAAACCCGTGTGTGGATTCAGCAGTCTGCAAACACTTTCTCTGCAGAGTCCCAAAACAGGCGTTTTCAGCCCATTACCGGCATACGGAAGAAACAGCAGTAAGCTCAGGGAAATATCTGCTTCTAAATCCAAAACGCAGCTATCTAACAGAACGGTTGTCAATGTGTGCACTCAACTTCCAGAGTTAAACCCGTGTGTGGATTCAGCAGTCTGCAAACACTTTCTCTGCAGAGTCCCAAAACAGGCGTTTTCAGCCCATTACCGGCATATGGAAGAAACAGCAGTAAGCGCAGGGAAATATCTGCTTCTAAATCCAAAACGAAGCTATCTAACAGAACGGTTGTCAATGTGTGCACTCAACTTCCAGAGTTAGACCCGTGTGTGGATTCAGCAGTCTGCAAACACTTTCTCTGCAGAGTCCCAAAACAGGCGTTTTCAGCCCATTACCGGCATATGGAAGAAACAGCAGTAAGCACAGGGAAATATCTGCTTCTAAATCCAAAACGCAGCTATCTAACAGAACGGTTGTCAATGTGTGCACTCAACTTCCAGAGTTAAACCCGTGTGTGGATTCAGCAGTCTGCAAACACTTTCTCTGCAGAGTCCCAAAACAGGCGTTTTCAGCCCATTACCGGCATATGGAAGAAACAGCAGTAAGCACAGGGAAATATCTGCTTCTAAATCCAAAACGCAGCTATCTAACAGAACGGTTGTCAATGTGTGCACTCAACTTCCAGAGTTAAACCCGTGTGTGGATTCAGCAGTCTGCAAACACTTTCTCTGCAGAGTCCCAAAACAGGTGTTTTCAGCCCATTACCGGCATATGAAAGAAACAGCAGTAAGCACAGGGAAATATTTGCTTCTAAATCCAAAACGCAGCAATCTAACAGAACGGTTGTCAATGTGTGCACTCAACTTCCAGAGTTAAACCCGTGTGTGGATTCAGCAGTCTGCAAACACTTTCTCTACAGAGTCCCAAAACAGGCGTTTTCAGCCCATTACCGGCATATGGAAGAAACAGCAGTAAGCACAGGGAAATATCTGCTTCTAAATCCAAAACGCAGCTATCTAACAGAACGGTTGTCAATGTGTGCACTCAACTTGCAGAGTTAAACCCGTGTGTGGATTCAGCAGTCTGCAAACACTTTCTCTGCAGAGTCCCAAAACAGGCGTTTTCAGCCCATTACCGGCATATGGAAGAAACAGAAGTAAGCACAGGGAAATATCTGCTTTTAAATCCAAAACGCAGCTATCTAACAGAACGGTTGTCAATGTGTGCACTCAACTTCCAGAGTTAAACCCGTGTGTGGATTCAGCAGTCTGCAAACACTTTCTCTGCAGAGTCCCAAAACAAGCGTTTTCAGCCCATTACCGGCATATGGAAGAAACAGCAGTAAGCACAGCGAAATATCTGCTTCTAAATCCAAAACGCAGCTCTCTAACAGAACGGTTGTCAATGTGTGCACTCAACTTCCAGAGTTAAACCCGTGTGTGGATTCAGCAGTCTGCAAACACTTTCTCTGCAGAGTCCCAAAACAGGCGTTTTCAGCCCATTACCGGCATATGGAAGAAACAGCAGTAAGCACAGGGAAATATCTGCTTCTAAATCCAAAACGCAGCTATCTAACAGAACGGTTGTCAATGTGTGCACTCAACTTCCAGAGTTAAACCCGTGTGTGGATTCAGCAGTCTGCAAACACTTTCTCTGCAGAGTCCCAAAACAGGAGTTTTCAGCCCATTACCGGCATACGGAAGAAACAGCAGTAAGCGCAGGGAAATATCTGCTTCTAAATCCAAAATGCAGCTATCGAACAGAACGGTTGTCAATGTGTGCACTCAACTTCCAGAGTTAAACCCGTGTGTGGATTCAGCAGTCTGCAAACACTTTCTCTGCAGAGTCCCAAAACAGGCGTTTTCAGCCCATTACCGGCATATGGAAGAAACAGCAGTAAGCACAGGGAAATATCTGCTTCTAAATCCAAAACGCAGCTATCTAACAGAACGGTTGTCAATGTGTGCACTCAACTTCCAGAGTTAAACCCGTGTGTGGATTCAGCAGTCTGCAAACACTTTCTCTGCAGAGTCCCAAAACAGGCGTTTTCAGCCCATTACCGGCATATGGAAGAAACAGCAGTAAGCACAGGGAAATATCTGCTTCTAAATCCAAAACGCAGCTATCTAACAGAACGGTTGTCAATGTGTGCACTCAACTTCCAGAGTTAAACCCGTGTGTGGATTCAGCAGTCTGCAAACACTTTCTCTGCAGAGTCCCAAAACAGGCGTTTTCAGCCCATTACCGGCATACGGAAGAAACAGCAGTAAGCACAGGGAAATATCTGCTTCTAAATCCAAAACGCAGGTATCTAACAGAACGGTTGTCAATGTGTGCACTCAACTTCCAGAGTTAAACCCGTGTGTGGATTCAGCAGTCTGCAAACACTTTCTCTGCAGAGTCCCAAAACAGGCGTTTTCAGCCCATTACCGGCATATGGAAGAAACAGCAGTAAGCACAGGGAAATATCTGCTTCTAAATCCAAAACGCAGCTATCTAACAGAACGGTTGTCAATGTATGCACTCAACTTCCAGAGTTAAACCCGTGTGTGGATTCAGCAGTCTGCAAACACTTTCTCTGCAGAGTCGCAAAACAGGCGTTTTCAGCCCATTACCGGCATATGGAAGAAACAGCAGTAAGCACAGGGAAATATCTGCTTCTAAATCCAAAACGAAGCTATCAAACAGAACGGTTTTCAATGTGTGCACTCAACTTCCAGAGTTAAACCCGTGTGTGGATTCAGGAGTCTGCAAACACTTTCTCTACAGCGTCCCAAAACAGGCGTTTTCAGCCCATTACTGGCATATGGAAGAAACAGCAGTAAGCACAGGGAAATATCTGCTTCTAAATCCAAAACGCAGCTATCTAACAGAACGGTTGTCAATGTGTGCACTCAACTTCCAGAGTTAAACCAGTGTGTGGATTCAGCAGTCTGCAAACACTTTCTCTGCAGAGTCCCAAAACAGGCGTTTTCAGCCCATTACCGGCATATGGAAGAAACAGCAGTAAGCACAGGGAAATATCTGCATCTAAATCCAAAACGCAGCTATCTAACAGAACGGTTGTCAATGTGTGCACTCAACTTCCAGAGTTAAACCCGTGTGTGGATTCAGCAGTCTGCAAACACTTTCTCTGCAGAGTCCCAAAACAGGCGTTTTCAGCCCATTACCGGCATATGGAAGATACAGCAGTAAGCGCAGGGAAATATCTGCTTCTAAATCCAAAACGCAGCTATCTAACAGAACGGTTGTCAATGTGTGCACTCAACTTCCAGAGTTAAACCCGTGTGTGGATTCAGCAGTCTGCAAACACTTTCTCTGCAGAGTCCCAAAACAGGCGTTTTCAGCCCATTACCGGCATATGGAAGAAACAGCAGTAAGCATAGGGAAATATCTGCTTCTAAATCCAATATGCAGCTTTCTAACAGAACGGTTGTCAATGTGTGCACTCAACTTCCAGAGTTAAACCCGTGTGTGGATTCAGCAGTCTGCAAACACTTTTTGTGCAGAGTCTCAAAACAGGCGTTTTCAGCCCAATAGGGGCATATGGAAGAAACAGCAGTAAGCACAGGGAAATATCTGCTTCTAAATCCAAAACGCAGCTATCTAACAGAACGGTTGTCAATGTGTGCACTCAACTTCCAGAGTTAAACCCGTGTGTGGATTCAGCAGTCTGCAAACACTTTCTCTGCAGAGTCCCAAAACAGGCGTTTTCAGCCCATTACCGGCATATGGAAGAAACAGCAGTAAGCACAGGGAAATATCTGTTTCTAAATCCAAAACACAGCTATCTAACAAAACAGTTGTCAATGTGTGCACTCAACTTCCAGAGTTAAAGCCGTGTGTGGATTCAGCAGTCTGCAAACACTTTCTCTGCAGAGTCCCAAAACAGGCGTTTTCAGCCCATTGCCGGCATATGGAAGAAACAACAGTAAGCACAGGGAAATATCTGCTTCTAAATCCAAAACGCAGCTATCTAACAGAACGGTTGTCAATGTGTGCAGTCAACTTCCAGAGTTAAACCCGTGTGTGGTTTCAGCAGTCTGCAAACACTTTCTCTGCAGAGTCCCAAAACAGGCGTTTTCAGCCCATTACCGGCATATGGAAGAAACAGCAGTAAGCGCAGGGAAATATCTGCTTCTAAATCCAAAACGCACCTATCTAACAGAACGGTTGTCAATGTGTGCACTCAACTTCCAGAGTTAAACCCGTGTGTGGATTCAGCAGTCTGCAAACACTTTCTCTGCACAGTCCCAAAACAGGCGTTTTCAGCCCATTACCGGCATATGGAAGAAACAGCAGTAAGCACAGGGAAATATCTGCTTCTAAATCCAAAACGCAGCTATCTAACAGAACGGTTGTCAATGTGTGCACTCAACTTCCAGAGTTAAACCCGTGTGTGGATTCAGCAGTCTGCAAACACTTTCTCTGCAGAGTCCCAAAACAGGCGTTTTCAGCCCATTACCGGCATATGGAAGAAACAGCAGTAAGCACAGGAAAATATCTGCTTCTAAATCCAAAACGCAGCTATCTAACAGAACGGTTGTCAATGTGTGCACTGAACATCCAGAGTTAGACCCGTGTGTGGATTCAGCAGTCTGCAAACACTTTCTCTGCAGAGTCCCAAAACAGGCGTTTTCAACCCTTTACCGGCATATGGAAGAAACAGCAGTAAGCAAAGGGAAATATCTGCTTCTAAATCCAAAACGCAGCTATCTAACAGAACGGTTGTCAATGTGTGCACTCAACTTCCAGAGTTAAACCCGTGGGTGGATTCAGCAGTCTGCAAACACTTTCTCTGCAGAGTCCCAAAACAGGCGTTTTCAGCCCATTACCGGCATATGGAAGAAACAGCAGTAAGCACAGGGAAATATCTGCATCTAAATCCAAAACGCAGCTATCTAACAGAACGGTTGTCAATGTGTGCACTCAACTTCCAGAGTTAAACCCGTGTGTGGATTCAGCAGTCTGCAAACACTTTCTCTGCAGAGTCCCAAAACAGGCGTTTTCAGCCCATTACCGGCATATGGAAGAAACAGCAGTAAGCGCAGGGAAATATCTCCTTCTAAATCCAAAACGCAGCTATCTAACAGAACGGTTGTCAATGTGTGCACTCAACTTCCAGAGTTAAACCCGTGTGTGGATTCAGCAGTCTGCAAACACTTTCTCTGCAGAGTCCCAAACAGGCGTTTTCAGCCCATTACCGGCATATGGAAGAAACAGCAGTAAGCACAGGGAAATATCTGCTTCTAAATCCAAAACGCAGCTATCTAACAGAACGGTTGTCAATGTGTGCACTCAACTTCCAGAGTTAAACCCGTGTGTGGATTCAGCAATCTGCAAACACTTTCTCTGCAGAGTCCCAAAACAGGCGGTTTCAGCCCATTACCGGCATATGGAAGAAACAGCAGTAAGCACAGGGAAATATCTGCTTCTAAATCCAAAACGCAGCTATCTAACAGAACGGTTGTCAATGTGTGCACTCAACTTCCAGAGTTAAACCGGTGTGTGGATTCAGCAGTCTGCAAACACTTTCTCTGCAGAGTCCCAAAACAGGCGTTTTCAGCCCATTACCGGCATATGGAAGAAACAGCAGTAAGCACAGGGAAATATCTGCTTCTAAATCCAAAACGCAGCTATCTAACAGAACGGTTGTCAATGTGTGCACTCAACTTCCAGAGTTAAACCCGTGTGTGGATTCAGCAGTCTGCAAACACTTTCTCTGCAGAGTCCCAAAACAGGCGTTTTCAGCCCATTACCGGCATATGGAAGAAACAGCAGTAAGCGCAGGGAAATATCTGCTTCTAAATCCAAAACGCAGCTATCTAACAGAACGGTTGTCAATGTGTGCACTCAACTTCCAGAGTTAAACCCGTGTGTGGATTCAGCAGTCTGCAAACACTTTCTCTGCAGAGTCCCAAAACAGGCGTTTTCAGCCCATTACCGGCATACGGAAGAAACAGCAGTAAGCACAGGGAAATATCTGCTTCTAAATCCAAAACGCAGGTATCTAACAGAACGGTTGTCAATGTTTGCACTCAACTTCCAGAGTTAAACCCGTGTGTGGATTCAGCAGTCTGCAAACACTTTCTCTGCAGAGTCCCAAAACAGGCGTTTTCAGCCCATTACCGGCATATGGAAGAAACAGCAGTAAGCGCAGGGAAATATCTCCTTCTAAATCCAAAACGCAGCTATCTAACAGAACGGTTGTCAATGTGTGCACTCTACTTCCAGAGTTAAACCCGTGTGTGGATTCAGCAGTCTGCAAACACTTTCTCTGCAGAGTCCCAAATAGGCGTTTTCAGCCCATTACCGGCATATGGAAGAAACAGCAGTAAGCACAGGGAAATATCTGCTTCTAAATCCAAAACGCAGCTATCTAACAGAACGGTTGTCAATGTGTGCACTCAACTTCTAGAGTTAAACCCGTGTGTGGATTCAGCAATCTGCAAACACTTTCTCTGCAGAGTCCCAAAACAGGCGGTTTCAGCCCATTACCGGCATATGGAAGAAACAGCAGTAAGCACAGGGAAATATCTGCTTCTAAATCCAAAACGCAGCTATCTAACAGAACGGTTGTCAATGTGTGCACTCAACTTCCAGAGTTAAACCCGTGTGTGGATTCAGCAGTCTGCAAACACTTTCTCTGCAGAGTCCCAAAACAGGCGTTTTCAGCCCATTACCGGCATATGGAAGAAACAGCAGTAAGCACAGGGAAATATCTGCTTCTAAATCCAAAACGCAGCTATCTAACAGAACGGTTGTCAATATGTGCACTCAACTTGCAGAGTTAAACCCGTGTGTGGATTCAGCAGTCTGCAAACACTTTCTCTGCAGAGTCCCAAAACAGGCGTTTTCAGCCCATTACCGGCATATGGAAGAAACAGCAGTAAGCACAGGGAAATATCTGCTTCTAAATCCAAAACGCAGCTATCTAACAGAACGGTTGTCAATGTGTGCACTCAACTTCCAGAGTTAAACCCGTGTGTGGATTCAGCAGTCTGCAAACACTTTCTCTGCAGAGTCCCAAAACAGGCGTTTTCAGCCCATTACCGGCATATGGAAGAAACAGCAGTAAGCGCAGGGAAATATCTGCTTCTAAATCCAAAACGCAGGTATCTAACAGAACGGTTGTCAATGTGTGCACTCAACTTCCAGAGTTAAACCCGTGTGTGGATTCAGCAGTCTGCAAACACTTTCTCTGCAGAGTCCCAAAACAGGCATTTTCAGCCCATTACCGGCATATGGAAGAAACAGCAGTAAGCACAGGGAAATATCTGCTTCTAAATCCAAAACGAAGCTATCTAACAGAACGGTTTTCAATGCGTGCACTCAACTTCCAGAGTTAAACCCGTGTGTGGATTCAGCAGTCTGCAAACACTTTCTCTACAGAGTCCCAAAACAGGCGTTTTCAGCCCATTACCGGCATATGGAAGAAACAGCAGTAAGCACAGGGAAATATCTGCTTCTAAATCCAAAACGCAGCTATCTAACAGAACGGTTGTCAATGTGTGCACTCAACTTCCAGAGTTAAACCCGTGTGTGGATTCAGCAGTCTGCAAACACTTTCTCTGCAGAGTCCCAAAACAGGCGTTTTCAGCCCTTTACCGGCATATTGAAGAAACAGCAGTAAGCACAGGGAAATATCTGCTTCTAAATCCAAAACGCAGCTATCTAACAGAACGGTTGTCAATGTGTGCACTCAACTTCAAGAGTTAAACCCGTGTGTGGATTCAGCAGTCTGCAAACACTTTCTCTGCAGAGTCCCAAAACAGGCGTTTTCAGCCTATTACCGGCATATGGAAGAAACAGCAGTAAGCACAGGGAAATATCTGCTTCTAAATCCAAAACGCAGCTATCTAACAGAACGGTTGTCAATGTGTGCACTCAACTTCCAGATTTAAACCCGTGTGTGGATTCAGCAGTCTGCAAACACTTTTTGTGCAGAGTCTCAAAACAGGCGTTTTCAGCCCAATAGGGGCATATGGAAGAAACAGCAGTAAGCCCAGGGAAATATCTGCTTCTAAATCCAAAACGCAGCTATCTAACAGAACGGTTTTCAATGTGTGCACTCAACTTCCAGCGTTAAACCCGTGTGTGGATTCAGCAGTCTGCAAACACTTTCTCTGCAAAGTCCCAAAACAGGCGTTTTCAGCCCATTACCGGCATATGGAAGAAACAGCAGTAAGCACAGGGTAATATCTGCTTCTAAATCCAAAACGCAGCTATCTAACAGAACGGTTGTCAATGTGTGCACTCAACTTCCAGAGTTAAACCCGTGTGTGGATTCAGCAGTCTGCAAACACTTTTTGTGCAGAGTCTCAAAACAGGCGTTTTCAGCCCAATAGGGGCATATGGAAGAAACAGCAGTAAGCCCAGGGAAATATCTGCTTCTAAATCCAAAACGCAGCTATCTAACAGAACGGTTTTCAATGTGTGCACTCAACTTCCAGCGTTAAACCCGTGTGTGGATTCAGCAGTCTGCAAACACTTTCTCTGCAGAGTCCCAAAACAGGCGTTTTCAGCCTATTACCGGCATATGGAAGAAACAGCAGTAAGCACAGGGAAATATCTGCTTCTAAATCCAAAACGCAGCTATCTAACAGAACGGTTGTCAATGTGTGCACTCAACTTCCAGAGTTAAACCCGTGTGTGGATTCAGCAGTCTGCAAACACTTTTTGTGCAGAGTCTCAAAACAGGCGTTTTCAGCCCAATAGGGGCATATGGAAGAAACAGCAGTAAGCCCAGGGAAATATCTGCTTCTAAATCCAAAACGCAGCTATCTAACAGAACGGTTTTCAATGTGTGCACTCAACTTCCAGCGTTAAACCCGTGTGTGTATTCAGCAGTCTGCAAACACTTTCTCTGCAAAGTCCCAAAACAGCCGTTTTCAGCCCATTACCGGCATATGGAAGAAACAGCAGTAAGCACAGGGTAATATCTGCTTCTAAATCCAAAACGCAGCTATCTAACAGAACGGTTGTCAATGTGTGCACTCAACTTCCAGAGTTAAACCAGTGTGTGGATTCAGCAGTCTGCAAACACTTTCTCTGCAGAGTCCCAAAACCGGCGTTTTCAGCCCATTACCGGCATATGGAAGAAACAGCAGTAAGCGCAGGGAAATATCTGCTTCTAAATCCAAAACGCAGCTATCTAACAGAACGGTTGTCAATGTGTGCACTCAACTTCCAGAGTTAAACCCGGGTGTGGATTCAGCAGTCTGCAAACACTTTCTCTGCAGAGTCCCAAAACAGGCGTTTTCAGCCCATTACCGGCATATGGAAGAAACAGCAGTAATCGCAGGGAAATATCTGCTTCTAAATCCAAAACGCAGCTATCTAACAGAACGGTTGTCAATGTGTGCACTCAACTTCCAGAGTTAAACCCGTGTGTGGATTCAGCAGTCTGCAAACACTTTCTCTGCAGAGTCCCAAAACAGGCGTTTTCAGCCCATTACCGGCATATGGAAGAAACAGCAGTAAGCACAGGGAAATATCTGCTTCTAAATCCAAAACGCAGCTATCTAACAGAACGGTTGTCAATGTGTGCACTCAACTTCCAGAGTTAAACCGGTGTGTGGATTCAGCAGTCTGCAAACACTTTCTCTGCAGAGTCCCAAAACAGGCGTTTTCAGCCCATTACCGGCATATGGAAGAAACAGCAGTAAGCACAGGGAAATATCTGCTTCTAAATCCAAAACGCAGCTATCTAACAGAACGGTTGTCAATGTGTGCACTCAACTTCCAGAGTTAAACCCGTGTGTGGATTCAGCAGTCTGCAAACACTTTCTCTGCAGAGTCCCAAAACAGGCGTTTTCAGCCCATTACCGGCATATGGAAGAAACAGCAGTAAGCGCAGGGAAATATCTGCTTCTAAATCCAAAACGCAGCTATCTAACAGAACGGTTGTCAATGTGTGCACTCAACTTCCAGAGTTAAACCCGTGTGTGGATTCAGCAGTCTGCAAACACTTTCTCTGCAGAGTCCCAAAACAGGCATTTTCAGCCCATTACCGGCATATGGAAGAAACAGCAGTAAGCACAGGGAAATATCTGCTTCTAAATCCAAAACGAAGCTATCTAACAGAACGGTTTTCAATGCGTGCACTCAACTTCCAGAGTTAAACCCGTGTGTGGATTCAGCAGTCTGTAAACACTTTCTCTACAGAGTCCCAAAACAGGCGTTTTCAGCCCATTACCGGCATATGGAAGAAACAGCAGTAAGCACAGGGAAATATCTGCTTCTAAATCCAAAACGCAGCTATCTAACAGAACGGTTGTCAATGTGTGCACTCAACTTCCAGAGTTAAACACGTGTGTGGATTCAGCAGTCTGCAAACACTTTCTCTGCAGAGTCCCAAAACAGGCGTTTTCAGCCCTTTACCGGCATATTGAAGAAACAGCAGTAAGCACAGGGAAATATCTGCTTCTAAATCCAAAACGCAGCTATCTAACAGAACGGTTGTCAATGTGTGCACTCAACTTCAAGAGTTAAACCCGTGTGTGGATTCAGCAGTCTGCAAACACTTTCTCTGCAGAGTCCCAAAACAGGCGTTTTCAGCCTATTACCGGCATATGGAAGAAACAGCAGTAAGCACAGGGAAATATCTGCTTCTAAATCCAAAACGCAGCTATCTAACAGAACGGTTGTCAATGTGTGCACTCAACTTCCAGAGTTAAACCCGTGTGTGGATTCAGCAGTCTGCAAACACTTTTTGTGCAGAGTCTCAAAACAGGCGTTTTCAGCCCAATAGGGGCATATGGAAGAAACAGCAGTAAGCCCAGGGAAATATCTGCTTCTAAATCCAAAACGCAGCTATCTAACAGAACGGTTTTCAATGTGTGCACTCAACTTCCAGCGTTAAACCCGTGTGTGGATTCAGCAGTCTGCAAACACTTTCTCTGCAAAGTCCCAAAACAGGCGTTTTCAGCCCATTACCGGCATATGGAAGAAACAGCAGTAAGCACAGGGTAATATCTGCTTCTAAATCCAAAACGCAGCTATCTAACAGAACGGTTGTCAATGTGTGCACTCAACTTCCAGAGTTAAACCCGTGTGTGGATTCAGCAGTCTGCAAACACTTTTTGTGCAGAGTCTCAAAACAGGCGTTTTCAGCCCAATAGGGGCATATGGAAGAAACAGCAGTAAGCCCAGGGAAATATCTGCTTCTAAATCCAAAACGCAGCTATCTAACAGAACGGTTTTCAATGTGTGCACTCAACTTCCAGCGTTAAACCCGTGTGTGGATTCAGCAGTCTGCAAACACTTTCTCTGCAGAGTCCCAAAACAGGCGTTTTCAGCCTATTACCGGCATATGGAAGAAACAGCAGTAAGCACAGGGAAATATCTGCTTCTAAATCCAAAACGCAGCTATCTAACAGAACGGTTGTCAATGTGTGCACTCAACTTCCAGAGTTAAACCCGTGTGTGGATTCAGCAGTCTGCAAACACTTTTTGTGCAGAGTCTCAAAACAGGCGTTTTCAGCCCAATAGGGGCATATGGAAGAAACAGCAGTAAGCCCAGGGAAATATCTGCTTCTAAATCCAAAACGCAGCTATCTAACAGAACGGTTGTCAATGTGTGCACTCAACTTCCAGCGTTAAACCCGTGTGTGGATTCAGCAGTCTGCAAACACTTTCTCTGCAAAGTCCCAAAACAGGCGTTTTCAGCCCATTACCGGCATATGGAAGAAACAGCAGTAAGCACAGGGTAATATCTGCTTCTAAATCCAAAACGCAGCTATCTAACAGAACGGTTGTCAATGTGTGCACTCAACTTCCAGAGTTAAACCAGTGTGTGGATTCAGCAGTCTGCAAACACTTTCTCTGCAGAGTCCCAAAACCGGCGTTTTCAGCCCATTACCGGCATATGGAAGAAACAGCAGTAAGCGCAGGGAAATATCTGCTTCTAAATCCAAAACGCAGCTATCTAACAGAACGGTTGTCAATGTGTGCACTCAACTTCCAGAGTTAAACCCGGGTGTGGATTCAGCAGTCTGCAAACACTTTCTCTGCAGAGTCCCAAAACAGGCGTTTTCAGCCCATTACCGGCATATGGAAGAAACAGCAGTAATCGCAGGGAAATATCTGCTTCTAAATCCAAAACGCAGCTATCTAACAGAACGGTTGTCAATGTGTGCACTCAACTTCCAGAGTTAAACCCGTGTGTGGATTCAGCAGTCTGCAAACACTTTCTCTGCAGAGTCCCAAAACAGGCGTTTTCAGCCCATTACCGGCATATGGAAGAAACAGCAGTAAGCACAGGGAAATATCTGCTTCTAAATCCAAAACGCAGCTATCTAACAGAACGGTTGTCAATGTGTGCACTCAACTTCCAGAGTTAAACCGGTGTGTGGATTCAGCAGTCTGCAAACACTTTCTCTGCAGAGTCCCAAAACAGGCGTTTTCAGCCCATTACCGGCATAGGGAAGAAACAGCAGTAAGCACAGGGAAATATCTGCTTCTAAATCCAAAACGCAGCTATCTAACAGAACGGTTGTCAATGTGTGCACTCAACTTCCAGAGTTAAACCCGTGTGTGGATTCAGCAGTCTGCAAACACTTTCTCTGCAGAGTCCCAAAACAGGCGTTTTCAGCCCATTACCGGCATATGGAAGAAACAGCAGTAAGCACAGGGAAATATCTGCTTCTAAATCCAAAACACAGCTATCTAACAGAACGGTTGTCAATGTGTGCACTCAACTTCCAGAGTTAAAGCCGTGTGTGGATTCAGCAGTCTGCAAACACTTTCTCTGCAGAGTCCCAAAACAGGCGTTTTCAGCCCATTACCGGCATATGGAAGAAACAGCAGTAAGTTCAGGGAAATATCTGCTTCTAAATCCAAAACGCAGCTATGTAACAGAACGGTTGTCAATGTGTGCACTCAACTTGCAGAGTTAAACCCGTGTGTGGATTCAGCAGTCTGCAAACACTTTCTCTGCAGAGTCCCAAAACAGGCGTTTTCAGCCCATTACCGGCATATGGAAGAAACAGCAGTAAGCACAGGGAAATATCTGCTTCTAAATCCAAAACGCACCTATCTAACAGAACGGTTGTCAATGTGTGCACTCAACTTCCAGAGTTAAACCTGTGTGTGGATTCAGCAGTCTGCAAACACTTTCTCTGCAGAGTCCCAAAACAGGCGTTTTCAGCCCATTACCGGAATATGGAAGAAACAGCAGTAAGCGCAGGGAAATATCTGCTTCTAAATCCAAAACGAAGCTAACTAACAGAACGGTTTTCAATGCGTGCACTCAACTTCCAGAGTTAAACCCGTGTGTGGATTCAGCAGTCTGCAAACACTTTCTCTACAGAGTCCCAAAACAGGCGTTTTCAGCCCATTACCGGCATATGGAAGAAACAGCAGTAAGCACAGGGAAATATCTGCTTCTAAATCCAAAACGCAACTATCTAACAGAACGGTTGTCAATGAGTGCACTCAACTTCAAGAGTTAAACCCGTGTGTGGATTCAGCAGTCTGCAAACACTTTCTCTGCAGAGTCCCAAAACAGGCGTTTTCAGCCCATTACCGGCATATGGAAGAAACAGCAGTAAGCACAGGGAAATATCTGCTTCTAAATCCAAAACGCAGCTATCTAACAGAACGGTTGTCAATGTGTGCACTCAACTTCAAGAGTTAAACCCGTGTGTGGATTCAGCAGTCTGCAAACACTTTCTCTGCAGAGTCCCAAAACAGGCGTTTTCAGCCCATTACCGGCATAGGGAAGAAACAGCAGTAAGCACAGGGAAATATCTGCTTCTAAATCCAAAACGCAGCTATCTAACAGAACGGTTGTCAATGTGTGCACTCAACTTCCAGAGTTAAACCGGTGTGTGGATTCAGCAGTCTGCAAACACTTTCTCTGCAGAGTCCCAAAACAGGCGTTTTCAGCCCATTACCGGCATATGGAAGAAACAGCAGTAAGCACAGGGAAATATCTGCTTCTAAATCCAAAACGCAGCTATCTAACAGAACGGTTGTCAATGTGTGCACTCAACTTCCAGAGTTAAACCCGTGTGTGGATTCAGCAGTCTGCAAACACTTTCTCTGCAGAGTCCCAAAACAGGTGTTTTCAGCCCATTACCGGCATATGGAAGAAACAGCAGTAAGCGCAGGGAAATATCTGCTTCTAAATCCAAAACGCAGCTATCTAACAGAACGGTTGTCAATGTGTGCACTCAACTTCCAGCGTTAAACCCGTGTGTGGATTCAGCAGTCTGCAAACACTTTCTCTGCAGAGTCCCAAAACAGGCGTTTTCAGCCCATTACCGGCATATGGAAGAAACAGCAGTAAGCGCAGGGAAATATCTGCTTCTAAATCCAAAATGCACTAATCTAACAGAACGGTTGTCAATGTGTGCACTCAACTTCCAGAGTTAAACCCGTGTGTGGATTCAGCAGTCTGCAAACACTTTCTCTGCAGAGTCCCAAAACAGGCGTTTTCAGCCCATTACCGGCATATGGAAGAAACAGCAGTAAGCACAGGGAAATATCTGCTTCTAAATCCAAAACGCAGCTATCTAACAGAACGGTTGTCAATGTGTGCACTCAACTTCCAGCGTTAAACCCGTGTGTGGATTCAGCAGTCTGCAAACACTTTCTCTGCAGAGTCCCAAAACAGGTGTTTTCAGCCCATTACCGGCATATGGAAGAAACAGCAGTAAGCGCAGGGAAATATCTGCTTCTAAATCCAAAACGCAGCTATCTAACAGAACGGTTGTCAATGTGTGCACTCAACTTCCAGCGTTAAACCCGTGTGTGGATTCAGCAGTCTGCAAACACTTTCTCTGCAGAGTCCCAAAACAGGCGTTTTCAGCCCATTACCGGCATATGGAAGAAACAGCAGTAAGCGCAGGGAAATATCTGCTTCTAAATCCAAAACGCAGCTATCTAACAGAACGGTTGTCAATGTGTGCATTCAACTTCCAGAGTTAAACCCGTGTGTGGATTCAGCAGTCTGCAAACACTTTTTGTGCAGAGTCTCAAAACAGGCGTTTTCAGCCCAATAGGGGCATATGGAAGAAACAGCAGTAAGCACAGGGAAATATCTGCTTCTAAATCCAAAACGCAGCTATCTAACAGAACGGTTTTCAATGTGTGCACTCAACTTCCAGAGTTAAACCCGTGTGTGGATTCAGCAGTCTGCAAACACTTTCTCTGCAAAGTCCCAAAACAGGCGTTTTCAGCCCATTACCGGCATATGGAAGAAACAGCAGTAAGCACAGGGTAATATCTGCTTCTAAATCCAAAACGCAGCTATCTAACAGAACGGTTGTCAATGTGTGCACTCAACTTCCAGAGTTAAACCAGTGTGTGGATTCAGCAGTCTGCAAACACTTTCTCTGCAGAGTCCCAAAACCGGCGTTTTCAGCCCATTACCGGCATATGGAAGAAACAGCAGTAAGCGCAGGGAAATATCTGCTTCTAAATCCAAAACGCAGCTATCTAACAGAACGGTTGTCAATGTGTGCACTCAACTTCCAGAGTTAAACCCGTGTGTGGATTCAGCAGTCTGCAAACACTTTCTCTGCAGAGTCCCAAAACAGGCGTTTTCAGCCCATTACCGGCATATGGAAGAAACAGCAGTAATCGCAGGGAAATATCTGCTTCTAAATCCAAAACGCAGCTATCTAACAGAACGGTTGTCAATGTGTGCACTCAACTTCCAGAGTTAAACCCGTGTGTGGATTCAGCAGTCTGCAAACACTTTCTCTGCAGAGTCCCAAAACAGGCGTTTTCAGCCCTTTACCGGCATATGGAAGAAACAGCAGTAAGCACAGGGAAATATCTGCTTCTAAATCCAAAACGCAGCTATCTAACAGAACGGTTGTCAATGTGTGCACTCAACTTCCAGAGTTAAACCGGTGTGTGGATTCAGCAGTCTGCAAACACTTTCTCTGCAGAGTCCCAAAACAGGCGTTTTCAGCCCATTACCGGCATATGGAAGAAACAGCAGTAAGCACAGGGAAATATCTGCTTCTAAATGAAAAACGCAGCTATCTAACAGAACGGTTGTCAATGTGTGCACTCAACTTCCAGAGTTAAACCCGTGTGTGGATTCAGCAGTCTGCAAACACTTTCTCTGCAGAGTACCAAAACAGGCGTTTTCAGCCCATTACCGGCATATGGAAGAAACAGCAGTAAGCACAGGGAAATATCTGCTTCTAAATCCAAAACGCAGCTATCTAACAGAACGGTTGTCAATGTGTGCACTCAACTTCCAGAGTTAAACCCGTGTGTGGATTCAGCAGTCTGCAAACACTTTCTCTGCAGAGTCCCAAAACAGGCGTTTTCAGCCCATTACCGGCATATGGAAGAAACAGCAGTAAGTGCAGGGAAATATCTGCTTCTAAATCCAAAACGCAGCTATGTAACAGAACGGTTGTCAATGTGTGCACTCAACTTGCAGAGTTAAACCCGTGTGTGGATTCAGCAGTCTGCAAACACTTTCTCTGCAGAGTCCCAAAACAGACGTTTTCAGCCCATTACCGGCATATGGAAGAAACAGCAGTAAGCAGAGGGAAATATCTGCTTCTAAATCCAAAACGCAGCTATCTAACAGAACGGTTGTCAATGTGTGCACTCAACTTCCAGAGTTAAACCCGTGTGTGCATTCAGCAGTCTGCAAACACTTTCTCTGCAGAGTCCCAAAGCAGGCGTTTTCAGCCCATTACCGGCATATGGAAGAAACAGCAATAAGCACAGGGAAATATCTGCTTCTAAATCCAAAACGCAGCTATCTAACAGAACGGTTGTCAATGTATGCACTCAACTTCCAGAGGTAAACCCGTGTGTGGATTCAGCAGTCTGCAAACACTTTCTCTGCAGAGTCCCAAAACAGGCGTTTTCAGCCCATTACCGGCATATGGAAGAAACAGCAGTAAGCGCAGGGAAATATCTGCTTCTAAATCCAAAACGCAGCTATCTAACAGAACGGTTGTCAATGTGTGCACTCAACTTCCAGAGTTAAACCCGTGTGTGGATTCAGCAGTCTGCAAACACTTTCTCTGCAGAGTCCCAAAACAGGCGTTTTCAGCCCATTACCGGCATATGGAAGAAACAGCAGTAAGCACAGGGAAATATCTGCTTCTAAATCCAAAACGCAGCTATCTAACAGAACGGTTGTCAATGTGTGCACTCAACTTCCAGAGTTAAACCCGTGTGTGGATTCAGCAGTCTGCAAACACTTTCTCTGCAGAGTCCCAAAACAGGCGTTTTCAACCCATTACCGGCATATGGAAGAAACAGCAGTAGGCACAGGGAAATATCTGCTTCTAAATCCAAAACGCAGCTATCTAACAGAACGGTTGTCAATGTGTGCACTCAACTTCCAGAGTTAAACCCGTGTGTGGATTCAGCATTCTGCAAACACTTTCTCTGCAGAGTCCCAAAACAGGCGTTTTCAGCCCATTACTGGCATATGGAAGAAACAGCAGTAAGAACAGGGAAATATCTGCTTCTAAATCCAAAACGCAGCTATCTAACAGAACGGTTGTCAATGTGTGCACTCAACTTCCAGAGTTAAACCCGTGTGTGGATTCAGCAGTCTGCAAACACTTTCTCTGCAGAGTCCCAAAACAGGCGTTTTCAGCCCATTACCGGCATATGGAAGAAACAGCAGTAAGCACAGGGAAATATCTGCTTCTAAATCCAAAAGGCAGCTATCTAACAGAACGGTTGTCAATGTGTGCACTCAACTTCCAGAGTTAAACCCGTGTGTGGATTCAGCAGTCTGCAAACACTTTCTCTGCAGAGTCCCAAAACAGGCGTTTTCAGCCCATTACCGGCATATGGAAGAAACAGCAGTAAGCACAGGGAAATATCTGCTTCTAAATCCAAAACGCACCTATCTAACAGAACGGTTGTCAATGTGTGCACTCAACTTCCAGAGTTAAACCAGTGTGTGGATTCAGCAGTCTGCAAACACTTTCTCTGCAGAGTCCCAAAACAGGCGTTTTCAGCCCATTACCGGCATATGGAAGAAACAGCAGTAAGCGCAGGGAAATATCTGCTTCTAAATCCAAAACGAAGCTATCTAACAGAACGGTTTTCAATGCGTGCATTCAACTTCCAGAGTTAAACCCGTGTGTGGATTCAGCAGTCTGCAAACACTTTCTCTACAGAGTCCCAAAACAGGCGTTTTCAGCCCATTACCGGCATATGGAAGAAACAGCAGTAAGCACAGGGAAATATCTGCTTCTAAATCCAAAACGCAGCTATCTAACAGAACGGTTGTCAATGTGTGCACTCAACTTCAAGAGTTAAACCCGTGTGTGGATTCAGCAGTCTGCAAACACTTTCTCTGCAGAGTCCCAAAACAGGCGTTTTCAGCCCATTACCGCCATATGGAAGAAACAGCAGTAAGCACAGGGAAATATCTGCTTCTAAATCCAAAACGCAGCTATCTAACAGAACGGTTGTCAATGTGTGCACTCAACTTCAAGAGTTAAACCCGTGTGTGGATTCAGCAGTCTGCAAACACTTTCTCTGCAGAGTCCCAAAACAGGCGTTTTCAGCCCATTACCGGCATATGGAAGAAACAGCAGTAAGCACAGGGAAATATCTGCTTCTAAATCCAAAACGCAGCTATCTAACAGAACGGTTGTCAATGTGTGCACTCAACTTCCAGAGTTAAACCCGTGTGTGGATTCAGCAGTCTGCAAACACTTTCTCTGCAGAGTCCCAAAACAGGCGTTTTCAGCCCATTACCGGCATATGGAAGAAACAGCAGTAAGCACAGGGAAATATCTGCTTCTAAATCCAAAACGCAGCTATCTAACAGAACGGTTGTCAATGTGTGCACTCAACTTCCAGAGTTAAACCCGTGTGTGGATTCAGCAGTCTGCAAACACTTTCTCTGCAGAGTCCCAAAACAGGTGTTTTCAGCCCATTACCGGCATATGGAAGAAACAGCAGTAAGCGCAGGGAAATATCTGCTTCTAAATCCAAAACGCAGCTATCTAACAGAACGGTTGTCAATGTGTGCACTCAACTTCCAGCGTTAAACCCGTGTGTGGATTCAGCAGTCTGCAAACACTTTCTCTGCAGAGTCCCAAAACAGGCGTTTTCAGCCCATTACCGGCATATGGAAGAAACAGCAGTAATCGCAGGGAAATATCTGCTTCTAAATCCAAAACGCAGCTATCTAACAGAACGGTTGTCAATGTGTGCACTCAACTTCCAGAGTTAAACCCGTGTGTGGATTCAGCAGTCTGCAAACACTTTCTGTGCAGAGTCCCAAAACAGGCGTTTTCAGCCCATTACCGGCATATGGAAGAAACAGCAGTAAGCACAGGGAAATATCTGCTTCTAAATCCAAAACGCAGCTATCTAACAGAACGGTTGTCAATGTGTGCACTCAACTTCCAGAGTTAAACCCGTGTGTGGATTCAGCAGTCTGCAAACACTTTCTCTGCAGAGTCCCAAAACAGGCGTTTTCAGCCCATTACCGGCATATGGAAGAAACAGCAGTAAGCACAGGGAAATATCTGCTTCTAAATCCAAAACGCAGCTATCTAACAGAACGGTTGTCAATGTGTGCACTCAACTTCCAGAGTTAAACCCGTGTGTGGATTCAGCAGTCTGCAAACACTTTCTCTGCAGAGTCCCAAAACAGGCGTTTTCAGCCCATTACCGGCATATGGAAGAAACAGCAGTAAGCGCAGGGAAATATCTGCTTCTAAATCCAAAACGCAGCTATCTAACAGAACGGTTGTCAATGTGTGCACTCAACTTCCAGAGTTAAACCCGTGTGTGGATACAGCAGTCTGCAAACACTTTCTCTGCAGAGTCCCAAAACAGGCGTTTTCAGCCCATTACCGGCATATGGAAGAAATAGCAGTAAGCACAGGGAAATATCTGCTTCTAAATCCAAAACGCAGCTATCTAACAGAACGGTTGTCAATGTGTGCACTCAACTTGCAGAGTTAAACCCGTGTGTGGATTCAGCAGTCTGCAAACACTTTCTCTGCAGAGTCCCAAAACAGGCGTTTTCAGCCCATTACCGGCATACGGAAGAAACAGCAGTAAGCACAGGGAAATATCTGCTTCTAAATCCAAAACGCAGCTATCTAACAGAACGGTTGTCAATGTGTGCACTCAACTTCCAGAGTTAAACCCGTGTGTGGATTCAGCAGTCTGCAAACACTTTCTCTGCAGAGTCCCAAAACAGGCGTTTTCAGCCCATTACCGGCATACGGAAGAAACAGCAGTAAGCACAGGGAAATATCTGCTTCTAAATTCAAAACGCAGCTATCTAACAGAACGGTTGTCAATGTGTGCACTCAACTTCCAGAGTTAAACCCGTGTGTGCATTCAGCAGTCTGCAAACACTTTCTCTGCAGAGTCCCAAAACAGGCGTTTTCAGCCCATTACCGGCATATGGAAGAAACAGCAATAAGCACAGGGAAATATCTGCTTCTAAATCCAAAACGCAGCTATCTAACAGAACGGTTGTCAATGCATGCACTCAACTTCCAGAGGTAAACCCGTGTGTGGATTCAGCAGTCTGCAAACACTTTCTCTGCAGAGTCCCAAAACAGGCGTTTTCAGCCCATTGCCGGCATATGGAAGAAACAGCAGTAAGCGCAGGGAAATATCTGCTTCTAAATCCAAAACGCAGCTATCTAACAGAACGGCTTTCAATGTGTGCACTCAACTTCCAGAGTTAAACCCGTGTGGATTCAGCAGTCTGCAAACACTTTCTCTGCAGAGTCCCAAAACAGGCGTTTTCAGCCCATTACCGGCATATGGAAGAAACAGCAGTAAGCACAGGGAAATATCTGCTTCTAAATCCAAAACGCAGCTATCTAACAGAACGGTTGTCAATGTGTGCACTCAACTTCCAGAGTTAAACCCGTTTGTGGATTCAGCAGTCTGCAAACACTTTCTCTGCAGAGTCCCAAAACAGGCGTTTTCAACCCATTACCGGCATATGGAAGAAACAGCAGTAAGCACAGGGAAATATCTGCTTCTAAATCCAAAACGCAGCTATCTAACAGAACGGTTGTCAATGTGTGCACTCAACTTCCAGAGTTAGACCCGTGTGTGGATTCAGCAGTCTGCAAACACTTTCTCTGCAGAGTCCCAAAACAGGCGTTTTCAGCCCATTACCGCCATATGGAAGAAACAGCAGTAAGCACAGGGAAATATCTGCTTCTAAATCCAAAACGCAGCTATCTAACAGAATGGTTGTCAATGTGTGCACTCAACTTCCAGAGTTAAACCGGTGTGTGGATTCAGCAGTCTGCAAACACTTTCTCTGCAGAGTCCCAAAACAGGCGTTTTCAGCCCATTACCGGCATATGGAAGAAACAGCAGTAAGCACAGGGAAATATCTGCTTCTAAATCCAAAACGCAGCTATCTAACAGAACGGTTGTCAATGTGTGCACTCAACTTCCAGAGTTAAACCCGTGTGTGGATTCAGCAGTCTGCAAACACTTTCTCTGCAGAGTCCCAAAACAGGGGTTTTCAGCCCATTACCGGCATATGAAAGAAACAGCAGTAAGCACAGGGAAATATTTGCTTCTAAATCCAAAACGCAGCTATCTAACAGAACGGTTGTCAATGTGTGCACTCAACTTCCAGAGTTAAACCCGTGTGTGGATTCAGCAGTCTGCAAACACTTTCTCTACAGAGTCCCAAAACAGGCGTTTTTAGCCCATTACCGGCATATGGAAGAAACAGCAGTAAGCACAGGGAAATATCTGCTTCTATATCCAAAATGCAGATATCTAACAGAACGGTTGTCAATGTGTGCACTCAACTTGCAGAGTTAAACCCGTGTGTGGATTCAGCAGTCTGCAAACACTTTCTCTGCAGAGTCCCAAAACAGGCGTTTTCAGCCCATTACCGGCATATGGAAGAAACAGCAGTAAGCACAGGGAAATATCTGCTTTTAAATCCAAAACGCAGCTATCTAACAGAACGGTTGTCAATGTGTGCACTCAACTTCCAGAGTTAAACCCGTGTGTGGATTCAGCAGTCTGCAAACACTTTCTCTGCAGAGTCCCAAAACAGGCGTTTTCAGCCCATTACCGGCATACCGTAGAAACAGCAGTAAGCGCAGGGAAATATCTGCTTCTAAATCCAAAACGCAGCTATCGAACAGAACGGTTGTCAATGTGTGCACTCAACTTCCAGAGTTAAACCCGTGTGTGGATTCAGCAGTCTGCAAACACTTTCTCTGCAGAGTCCCAAATCAGGCGTTTTCAGCCCATTACCGGCATATGGAAGAAACAGCAGTAATCGCAGGGAAATATCTGCTTCTAAATCCAAAACGCAGCTATCTAACAGAACGGTTGTCAATGTGTGCACTCAACTTCCAGAGTTAAACCCGTGTGTGGATTCAGCAATCTGCAAACACTTTCTCTGCAGAGTCCCAAAACAGGCGGTTTCAGCCCATTACCGGCATATGGAAGAAACAGCAGTAAGCACAGGGAAATATCTGCTTCTAAATCCAAAACGCAGCTATCTAACAGAACGGTTGTCAATGTGTGCACTCAACTTCCAGAGTTAAACCGGTGTGTGGATGCAGCAGTCTGCAAACACTTTCTCTGCAGAGTCCCAAAACAGGCGTTTTCAGCCCATTACCGGCATATGGAAGAAACAGCAGTAAGCATAGGGAAATATCTGCTTCTAAATCCAAAACGCAGCTATCTAACAGAACGGTTGTCAATGTGTGCACTCAACTTCCAGAGTTAAACCCGTGTGTAGATTCAGCAGTCTTCAAACACTTTTTGTGCAGAGTCTCAAAACAGGCGTTTTCAGCCCAATAGGGGCATATGGAAGAAACAGCAGTAAGCACAGGGAAATATCTGCTTCTAAATCCAAAACGCAGCTATCTAACAGAACGGTTGTCAATGTGTGCACTCAACTTCCAGAGTTAAACCCGTGTGTGGATTCAGCAGTCTGCAAACACTTTCTCTGCAGAGTCCCGAAACAGGCGTTTTCAGCCCATTACCGGCATATGGAAGAAACAGCAGTAAGCACAGGGAAATATCTGCTTCTAAATCCAAAACGCAGCTATCTAACAGAACGGTTGTCAATGTGTGCACTCAACTTCCAGAGTTAAACCCGTGTGTGGATTCAGCAGTCTGCAAACACTTTCTCTGCAGAGTCCCAAAACAGGCGTTTTCAGCCCATTACCGGCATATGGAAGAAACAGCAGTAAGCGCAGGGAAATATCTGCTTCTAAATCCAAAACGCAGCTATCTAACAGAACGGTTGTCAATGTGTGCACTCAACTTCCAGAGTTAAACCCGTGTGTGGATTCAGCAGTCTGCAAACACTTTCTCTGCAGAGTCCCAAAACAGGCGTTTTCAGCCCATTACCGGCATACGGAAGAAACAGCAGTAAGCACAGGGAAATATCTGCTTCTAAATCCAAAACGCAGGTATCTAACAGAACGGTTGTCAATGTGTGCACTCAACTTCCAGAGTTAAACCCGTGTGTGGATTCAGCAGTCTGCAAACACTTTCTCTGCAGAGTCCCAAAACAGGCGTTTTCAGCCCATTACCGGCATATGGAAGAAACAGCAGTAAGCGCAGGGAAATATCTCCTTCTAAATCCAAAACGCAGCTATCTAACAGAACGGTTGTCAATGTGTGCACTCTACTTCCAGAGTTAAACCCGTGTGTGGATTCAGCAGTCTGCAAACACTTTCTCTGCAGAGTCCCAAATAGGCGTTTTCAGCCCATTACCGGCATATGGAAGAAACAGCAGTAAGCACAGGGAAATATCTGTTTCTAAATCCAAAACGCAGCTATCTAACAGAACGGTTGTCAATGTGTGCACTCAACTTCCAGAGTTAAACCCGTGTGTGGATTCAGCAATCTGCAAACACTTTCTCTGCAGAGTCCCAAAACAGGCGGTTTCAGCCCATTACCGGCATATGGAAGAAACAGCAGTAAGCACAGGGAAATATCTGCTTCTAAATCCAAAACGCAGCTATCTAACAGAACGGTTGTCAATGTGTGCACTCAACTTCCAGAGTTAAACCCGTGTGTGGATTCAGCAGTCTGCAAACACTTTCTCTGCAGAGTCCCAAAACAGGCGTTTTCAGCCCATTACCGGCATATGGAAAAAACAGCAGTAAGCACAGGGAAATATCTGCTTCTAAATCCAAAACGCAGCTATCTAACAGAACGGTTGTCAATATGTGCACTCAACTTGCAGAGTTAAACCCGTGTGTGGATTCAGCAGTCTGCAAACACTTTCTCTGCAGAGTCCCAAAACAGGCGTTTTCAGCCCATTACCGGCATATGGAAGAAACAGCAGTAAGCACAGGGAAATATCTGCTTCTAAATCCAAAACGCAGCTATCTAACAGAACGGTTGTCAATGTGTGCACTCAACTTCCAGAGTTAAACCCGTGTGTGGATTCAGCAGTCTGCAAACACTTTCTCTGCAGAGTCCCAAAACAGGCGTTTTCAGCCCATTACCGGCATATGGAAGAAACAGCAGTAAGCGCAGGGAAATATCTGCTTCTAAATCCAAAACGCACCTATCTAACAGAACGGTTGTCAATGTGTGCACTCAACTTCCAGAGTTAAACCCGTGTGTGGATTCAGCAGTCTGCAAACACTTTCTCTGCAGAGTCCCAAAACAGGCATTTTCAGCCCATTACCGGCATATGGAAGAAACAGCAGTAAGCACAGGGAAATATCTGCTTCTAAATCCAAAACGAAGCTATCTAACAGAACGGTTTTCAATGCGTGCACTCAACTTCCAGAGTTAAACCCGTGTGTGGATTCAGCAGTCTGCAAACACTTTCTCTACAGAGTCCCAAAACAGGCGTTTTCAGCCCATTACCGGCATATGGAAGAAACAGCAGTAAGCACAGGGAAATATCTGCTTCTAAATCCAAAACGCAGCTATCTAACAGAACGGTTGTCAATGTGTGCACTCAACTTCAAGAGTTAAACCCGTGTGTGGATTCAGCAGTCTGCAAACACTTTCTCTGCAGAGTCCCAAAACAGGCGTTTTCAGCCCTTTACCGGCATATTGAAGAAACAGCAGTAAGCACAGGGAAATATCTGCTTCTAAATCCAAAACGCAGCTATCTAACAGAACGGTTGTCAATGTGTGCACTCAACTTCAAGAGTTAAACCCGTGTGTGGATTCAGCAGTCTGCAAACACTTTCTCTGCAGAGTCCCAAAACAGGCGTTTTCAGCCTATTACCGGCATATGGAAGAAACAGCAGTAAGCACAGGGAAATATCTGCTTCTAAATCCAAAACGCAGCTATCTAACAGAACGGTTGTCAATGTGTGCACTCAACTTCCAGAGTTAAACCCGTGTGTGGATTCAGCAGTCTGCAAACACTTTTTGTGCAGAGTCTCAAAACAGGCGTTTTCAGCCCAATAGGGGCATATGGAAGAAACAGCAGTAAGCCCAGGGAAATATCTGCTTCTAAATCCAAAACGCAGCTATCTAACAGAACGGTTTTCAATGTGTGCACTCAACTTCCAGCGTTAAACCCGTGTGTGGATTCAGCAGTCTGCAAACACTTTCTCTGCAAAGTCCCAAAACAGGCGTTTTCAGCCCATTACCGGCATATGGAAGAAACAGCAGTAAGCACAGGGTAATATCTGCTTCTAAATCCAAAACGCAGCTATCTAACAGAACGGTTGTCAATGTGTGCACTCAACTTCCAGAGTTAAACCAGTGTGTGGATTCAGCAGTCTGCAAACACTTTCTCTGCAGAGTCCCAAAACCGGCGTTTTCAGCCCATTACCGGCATATGGAAGAAACAGCAGTAAGCGCAGGGAAATATCTGCTTCTAAATCCAAAACGCAGCTATCTAACAGAACGGTTGTCAATGTGTGCACTCAACTTCCAGAGTTAAACCCGTGTGTGGATTCAGCAGTCTGCAAACACTTTCTCTGCAGAGTCCCAAAACAGGCGTTTTCAGCCCATTACCGGCATATGGAAGAAACAGCAGTAATCGCAGGGAAATATCTGCTTCTAAATCCAAAACGCAGCTATCTAACAGAACGGTTGTCAATGTGTGCACTCAACTTCCAGAGTTAAACCCGTGTGTGGATTCAGCAGTCTGCAAACACTTTCTCTGCAGAGTCCCAAAACAGGCGTTTTCAGCCCATTACCGGCATATGGAAGAAACAGCAGTAAGCACAGGGAAATATCTGCTTCTAAATCCAAAACGCAGCTATCTAACAGAACGGTTGTCAATGTGTGCACTCAACTTCCAGAGTTAAACCGGTGTGTGGATTCAGCAGTCTGCAAACACTTTCTCTGCAGAGTCCCAAAACAGGCGTTTTCAGCCCATTACCGGCATAGGGAAGAAACAGCAGTAAGCACAGGGAAATATCTGCTTCTAAATCCAAAACGCAGCTATCTAACAGAACGGTTGTCAATGTGTGCACTCAACTTCCAGAGTTAAACCCGTGTGTGGATTCAGCAGTCTGCAAACACTTTCTCTGCAGAGTCCCAAAACAGGCGTTTTCAGCCCATTACCGGCATATGGAAGAAACAGCAGTAAGCACAGGGAAATATCTGCTTCTAAATCCAAAACACAGCTATCTAACAGAACGGTTGTCAATGTGTGCACTCAACTTCCAGAGTTAAACCCGTGTGTGGATTCAGCAGTCTGCAAACACTTTCTCTGCAGAGTCCCAAAACAGGCGTTTTCAGCCCATTACCGGCATATGGAAGAAACAGCAGTAAGTGCAGGGAAATATCTGCTTCTAAATCCAAAACGCAGCTATGTAACAGAACGGTTGTCAATGTGTACACTCAACTTGCAGAGTTAAACCCGTGTGTGGATTCAGCAGTCTGCAAACACTTTCTCTGCAGAGTCCCAAAACAGGCGTTTTCAGCCCATTACCGGCATATGGAAGAAACAGCAGTAAGCACAGGGAAATATCTGCTTCTAAATCCAAAACGCACCTATCTAACAGAACGGTTGTCAATGTGTGCACTCAACTTCCAGAGTTAAACCTGTGTGTGGATTCAGCAGTCTGCAAACACTTTCTCTGCAGAGTCCCAAAACAGGCGTTTTCAGCCCATTACCGGCATATGGAAGAAACAGCAGTAAGCGCAGGGAAATATCTGCTTCTAAATCCAAAACGAAGCTAACTAACAGAACGGTTTTCAATGCGTGCACTCAACTTCCAGAGTTAAACCCGTGTGTGGATTCAGCAGTCTGCAAACACTTTCTCTACAGAGTCCCAAAACAGGCGTTTTCAGCCCATTACCGGCATATGGAAGAAACAGCAGTAAGCACAGGGAAATATCTGCTTCTAAATCCAAAACGCAACTATCTAACAGAACGGTTGTCAATGTGTGCACTCAACTTCAAGAGTTAACCCGTGTGTGGATTCAGCAGTCTGCAAACACTTTCTCTGCAGAGTCCCAAAACAGGCGTTTTCAGCCCATTACCGGCATATGGAAGAAACAGCAGTAAGCACAGGGAAATATCTGCTTCTAAATCCAAAACGCAGCTATCTAACAGAACGGTTGTCAATGTGTGCACTCAACTTCAAGAGTTAAACCCGTGTGTGGATTCAGCAGTCTGCAAACACTTTCTCTGCAGAGTCCCAAAACAGGCGTTTTCAGCCCATTACCGGCATAGGGAAGAAACAGCAGTAAGCACAGGGAAATATCTGCTTCTAAATCCAAAACGCAGCTATCTAACAGAACGGTTGTCAATGTGTGCACTCAACTTCCAGAGTTAAACCGGTGTGTGGATTCAGCAGTCTGCAAACACTTTCTCTGCAGAGTCCCAAAACAGGCGTTTTCAGCCCATTACCGGCATATGGAAGAAACAGCAGTAAGCACAGGGAAATATCTGCTTCTAAATCCAAAACGCAGCTGTCTAACAGAACGGTTGTCAATGTGTGCACTCAACTTCCAGAGTTAAACCCGTGTGTGGATTCAGCAGTCTGCAAACACTTTCTCTGCAGAGTCCCAAAACAGGTGTTTTCAGCCCATTACCGGCATATGGAAGAAACAGCAGTAAGCGCAGGGAAATATCTGCTTCTAAATCCAAAACGCAGCTATCTAACAGAACGGTTGTCAATGTGTGCACTCAACTTCCAGCGTTAAACCCGTGTGTGGATTCAGCAGTCTGCAAACACTTTCTCTGCAGAGTCCCAAAACAGGCGTTTTCAGCCCATTACCGGCATATGGAAGAAACAGCAGTAAGCGCAGGGAAATATCTGCTTCTAAATCCAAAACGCAGCTATCTAACAGAACGGTTGTCAATGTGTGCACTCAACTTCCAGAGTTAAACCCGTGTGTGGATTCAGCAGTCTGCAAACACTTTTTGTGCAGTCTCAAAACAGGCGTTTTCAGCCCAATAGGGGCATATGGAAGAAACAGCAGTAAGCACAGGGAAATATCTGCTTCTAAATCCAAAACGCAGCTATCTAGCAGAACGGTTTTCAATGTGTGCACTCAACTTCCAGAGTTAAACCCGTGTGTGGATTCAGCAGTCTGCAAACACTTTCTCTGCAAAGTCCCAAAACAGGCGTTTTCAGCCCATTACCGGCATATGGAAGAAACAGCAGTAAGCATAGGGAAATATCTGCTTCTAAATCCAAAACGCAGCTATCTAACAGAACGGTTGTCAATGTGTGCACTCAACTTCCAGAGTTAAACCAGTGTGTGGATTCAGCAGTCTGCAAACACTTTCTCTGCAGAGTCCCAAAACCGGCGTTTTCAGCCCATTACCGGCATATGGAAGAAACAGCAGTAAGCGCAGGGAAATATCTGCTTCTAAATCCAAAACGCAGCTATCTAACAGAACGGTTGTCAATGTGTGCACTCAACTTCCAGAGTTAAACCCGTGTGTGGATTCAGCAGTCTGCAAACACTTTCTCTGCAGAGTCCCAAAACAGGCGTTTTCAGCCCATTACCGGCATATGGAAGAAACAGCAGTAATCGCAGGGAAATATCTGCTTCTAAATCAAAACGCAGCTATCTAACAGAACGGTTGTCAATGTGTGCACTCAACTTCCAGAGTTAAACCCGTGTGTGGATTCAGCAGTCTGCAAACACTTTCTCTGCAGAGTCCCAAAACAGGCGTTTTTCAGCCCATTACCGGCATATGGAAGAAACAGCAGTAAGCACAGGGAAATATCTGCTTCTAAATCCAAAACGCAGCTATCTAACAGAACGGTTGTCAATGTGTGCACTCAACTTCCAGAGTTAAACCGGTGTGTGGATTCAGCAGTCTGCAAACACTTTCTCTGCAGAGTCCCAAAACAGGCGTTTTCAGCCCATTACCGGCATATGGAAGAAACAGCAGTAAGCACAGGGAAATATCTGCTTCTAAATCCAAAACGCAGCTATCTAACAGAACGGTTGTCAATGTGTGCACTCAACTTCCAGAGTTAAACCCGTGTGTGGATTCAGCAGTCTGCAAACACTTTCTCTGCAGAGTCCCAAAACAGGCGTTTTCAGCCCATTACCGGCATATGGAAGAAACAGCAGTAAGCACAGGGAAATATCTGCTTCTAAATCCAAAACGCAGCTATCTAACAGAACGGTTGTCAATGTGTGCACTCAACTTCCAGAGTTAAACCCGTGTGTGGATTCAGCAGTCTGCAAACACTTTCTCTGCAGAGTCCCAAAACAGGCGTTTTCAGCCCATTACCGGCATATGGAAGAAACAGCAGTAAGTGCAGGGAAATATCTGCTTCTAAATCCAAAACGCAGCTATCTAACAGAACGGTTGTCAATGTGTGCACTCAACTTGCAGAGTTAAACCCGTGTGTGGATTCAGCAGTCTGCAAACACTTTCTCTGCAGAGTCCCAAAACAGACGTTTTCAGCCCATTACCGGCATATGGAAGAAACAGCAGTAAGCACAGGGAAATATCTGCTTCTAAATCCAAAACGCAGCTATCTAACAGAACGGTTGTCAATGTGTGCACTCAACTTGCAGAGTTAACCCGTGTGTGGATTCAGCAGTCTGCAAACACTTTCTCTGCAGAGTCCCAAAACAGGCGTTTTCAGCCCATTACCGGCATACGGAAGAAACAGCAGTAAGCACAGGGAAATATCTGCTTCTAAATCCAAAACGCAGCTATCTAACAGAACGGTTGTCAATGTGTGCACTCAACTTCAAGAGTTAAACCCGTGTGTGGATTCAGCAGTCTGCAAACACTTTCTCTGCAGAGTCCCAAAACAGGCGTTTTCAGCCCATTACCGGCATATGGAAGAAACAGCAGTAAGCACAGGGAAATATCTGCTTCTAAATCCAAAACGCAGCTATCTAACAGAACGGTTGTCAATGTGTGCACTCAACTTCCAGAGTTAAACCCGTGTGTGGATTCAGCAGTCTGCAAACACTTTCTCTGCAGAGTCCCAAAACAGGCGTTTTCAGCCCATTACCGGCATATGGAAGAAACAGCAGTAAGCACAGGGAAATATCTGCTTCTAAATCCAAAACGCAGCTATCTAACAGAACGGTTGTCAATGTGTGCACTCAACTTCCAGAGTTAAACCCGTGTGTGGATTCAGCAGTCTGCAAACACTTTCTCTGCAGAGTCCCAAAACAGGTGTTTTCAGCCCATTACCGGCATATGGAAGAAACAGCAGTAAGCGCAGGGAAATATCTGCTTCTAAATCCAAAACGCAGCTATCTAACAGAACGGTTGTCAATGTGTGCACTCAACTTCCAGCGTTAAACCCGTGTGTGGATTCAGCAGTCTGCAAACACTTTCTCTGCAGAGTCCCAAAACAGGCGTTTTCAGCCCATTACCGGCATATGGAAGAAACAGCAGTAAGCGCAGGGAAATATCTGCTTCTAAATCCAAAACGCAGCTATCTAACAGAACGGTTGTCAATGTGTGCATTCAACTTCCAGAGTTAAACCCGTGTGTGGATTCAGCAGTCTGCAAACACTTTTTGTGCAGAGTCTCAAAACAGGCGTTTTCAGCCCAATAGGGGCATATGGAAGAAACAGCAGTAAGCACAGGGAAATATCTGCTTCTAAATCCAAAACGCAGCTATCTAACAGAACGGTTTTCAATGTGTGCACTCAACTTCCAGAGTTAAACCCGTGTGTGGATTCAGCAGTCTGCAAACACTTTCTCTGCAGAGTCCCAAAACAGGCGTTTTCAGCCCATTACCGGCATATGGAAGAAACAGCAGTAAGCACAGGGTAATATCTGCTTCTAAATCCAAAACGCAGCAATCTAACAGAACGGTTGTCAATGTGTGCACTCAACTTCCAGAGTTAAACCAGTGTGTGGATTCAGCAGTCTGCAAACACTTTCTCTGCAGAGTCCCAAAACCGGCGTTTTCAGCCCATTACCGGCATATGGAAGAAACAGCAGTAAGCGCAGGGAAATATCTGCTTCTAAATCCAAAACGCAGCTATCTAACAGAACGGTTGTCAATGTGTGCAGTCAACTTCCAGAGTTAAACCCGTGTGTGGATTCAGCAGTCTGCAAACACTTTCTCTGCAGAGTCCCAAAACAGGCGTTTTCAGCCCATTACCGGCATATGGAAGAAACAGCAGTAATCGCAGGGAAATATCTGCTTCTAAATCCAAAACGCAGCTATCTAACAGAACGGTTGTCAATGTGTGCACTCAACTTCCAGAGTTAAACCCGTGTGTGGATTCAGCAGTCTGCAAACACTTTCTCTGCAGAGTCCCAAAACAGGCGTTTTCAGCCCATTACCGGCATATGGAAGAAACAGCAGTAAGCACAGGGAAATATCTGCTTCTAAATCCAAAACGCAGCTATCTAACAGAACGGTTGTCAATGTGTGCACTCAACTTCCAGAGTTAAACCGGTGTGTGGATTCAGCAGTCTGCAAACACTTTCTCTGCAGAGTCCCAAAACAGGCGTTTTCAGCCCATTACCGGCATATGGAAGAAACAGCAGTAAGCACAGGGAAATATCTGCTTCTAAATGAAAAACGCAGCTATCTAACAGAACGGTTGTCAATGTGTGCACTCAACTTCCAGAGTTAAACCCGTGTGTGGATTCAGCAGTCTGCAAACACTTTCTCTGCAGAGTCCCAAAACAGGCGTTTTCAGCCCATTACCGGCATATGGAAGAAACAGCAGTAAGCACAGGGAAATATCTGCTTCTAAATCCAAAACGCAGCTATCTAACAGAACGGTTGTCAATGTGTGCACTCAACTTCCAGAGTTAAACCCGTGTGTGGATTCAGCAGTCTGCAAACACTTTCTCTGCAGAGTCCCAAAACAGGCGTTTTCAGCCCATTACCGGCATATGGAAGAAACAGCAGTAAGTGCAGGGAAATATCTGCTTCTAAATCCAAAACGCAGCTATGTAACAGAACGGTTGTCAATGTGTGCACTCAACTTGCAGAGTTAAACCCGTGTGTGGATTCAGCAGTCTGCAAACACTTTCTCTGCAGAGTCCCAAAACAGACGTTTTCAGCCCATTACCGGCATATGGAAGAAACAGCAGTAAGCACAGGGAAATATCTGCTTCTAAATCCAAAACGCAGCTATCTAACAGAACGGTTGTCAATGTGTGCACTCAACTTCAAGAGTTAAACCCGTGTGTGGATTCAGCAGTCTGCAAACACTTTCTCTGCAGAGTCCCAAAACAGGCGTTTTCAGCCCATTACCGGCATACGGAAGAAACAGCAGTAAGCACAGGGAAATATCTGCTTCTAAATCCAAAACGCAGCTATCTAACAGAACGGTTGTCAATGTGTGCACTCAACTTCCAGAGTTAAACCCGTGTGTGCATTCAGCAGTCTGCAAACACTTTCTCTGCAGAGTCCCAAAGCAGGCGTTTTCAGCCCATTACCGGCATATGGAAGAAACAGCAATAAGCACAGGGAAATATCTGCTTCTAAATCCAAAACGCAGCTATCTAACAGAACGGTTGTCAATGTGTGCACTCAACTTCCAGAGTTAAACCCGTGTGTGGATTCAGCAGTCTGCAAACACTTTCTCTGCAGAGTCCCAAAACAGGCGTTTTCAACCCATTACCGGCATATGGAAGAAACAGCAGTAGGCACAGGGAAATATCTGCTTCTAAATCCAAAACGCAGCTATCTAACAGAACGGTTGTCAATGTGTGCACTCAACTTCCAGAGTTAAACCCGTGTGTGGATTCAGCATTCTGCAAACACTTTCTCTGCAGAGTCCCAAAACAGGCGTTTTCAGCCCATTACTGGCATATGGAAGAAACAGCAGTAAGAACAGGGAAATATCTGCTTCTAAATCCAAAACGCAGCTATCTAACAGAACGGTTGTCAATGTGTGCACTCAACTTCCAGAGTTAAACCCGTGTGTGGATTCAGCAGTCTGCAAACACTTTCTCTGCAGAGTCCCAAAACAGGCGTTTTCAGCCCATTACCGGCATATGGAAGAAACAGCAGTAAGCACAGGGAAATATCTGCTTCTAAATCCAAAACGCAGCTATCTAACAGAACGGTTGTCAATGTGTGCACTCAACTTCCAGAGTTAAACCCGTGTGTAGATTCAGCAGTCTGCAAACACTTTCTCTGCAGAGTCCCAAAACAGGCGTTTTCAGCCCATTACCGGCATATGGAAGAAACAGCAGTAAGCACAGGGAAATATCTGCTTCTAAATCCAAAACGCACCTATCTAACAGAACGGTTGTCAATGTGTGCACTCAACTTCCAGAGTTAAACCTGTGTGTGGATTCAGCAGTCTGCAAACACTTTCTCTGCAGAGTCCCAAAACAGGCGTTTTCAGCCCATTACCGGCATATGGAAGAAACAGCAGTAAGCGCAGGGAAATATCTGCTTCTAAATCCAAAACGAAGCTATCTAACAGAACGGTTTTCAATGCGTGCATTCAACTTCCAGAGTTAAACCCGTGTGTGGTTTCAGCAGTCTGCAAACACTTTCTCTACAGAGTCCCAAAACAGGCGTTTTCAGCCCATTACCGGCATATGGAAGAAACAGCAGTAAGCACAGGGAAATATCTGCTTCTAAATCCAAAACGCAGCTATCTAACAGAACGGTTGTCAATGTGTGCACTCAACTTCAAGAGTTAAACCCGTGTGTGGATTCAGCAGTCTGCAAACACTTTCTCTGCAGAGTCCCAAAACAGGCGTTTTCAGCCCATTACCGCCATATGGAAGAAACAGCAGTAAGCACAGGGAAATATCTGCTTCTAAATCCAAAACGCAGCTATCTAACAGAACGGTTGTCAATGTGTGCACTCAACTTCAAGAGTTAAACCCGTGTGTGGATTCAGCAGTCTGCAAACACTTTCTCTGCAGAGTCCCAAAACAGGCGTTTTCAGCCCTTTACCGGCATATGGAAGAAACAGCAGTAAGCACAGGGAAATATCTGCTTCTAAATCCAAAACGCAGCTATCTAACAGAACGGTTGTCAATGTGTGCACTCAACTTCCAGAGTTAAACCCGTGTGTGGATTCAGCAGTCTGCAAACACTTTCTCTGCAGAGTCCCAAAACAGGCGTTTTCAGCCCATTACCGGCATATGGAAGAAACAGCAGTAAGCACAGGGAAATATCTGCTTCTAAATCCAAAACGCAGCTATCTAACAGAACGGTTGTCAATGTGTGCACTCAACTTCCAGAGTTAAACCCGTGTGTGGATTCAGCAGTCTGCAAACACTTTCTCTGCAGAGTCCCAAAACAGGTGTTTTCAGCCCATTACCGGCATATGGAAGAAACAGCAGTAAGTGCAGGGAAATATCTGCTTCTAAATCCAAAACGCAGCTATCTAACAGAACGGTTGTCAATGTGTGCACTCAACTTCCAGCGTTAAACCCGTGTGTGGATTCAGCAGTCTGCAAACACTTTCTCTGCAGAGTCCCAAAACAGGCGTTTTCAGCCCATTACCGGCATATGGAAGAAACAGCAGTAATCGCAGGGAAATATCTGCTTCTAAATCCAAAACGCAGCTATCTAACAGAACGGTTGTCAATGTGTGCACTCAACTTCCAGAGTTAAACCCGTGTGTGGATTCAGCAGTCTGCAAACACTTTCTCTGCAGAGTCCCAAAACAGGCGTTTTCAGCCCATTACCGGCATATGGAAGAAACAGCAGTAAGCACAGGGAAATATCTGCTTCTAAATCCAAAACGCAGCTATCTAACAGAACGGTTGTCAATGTGTGCACTCAACTTCCAGAGTTAAACCCGTGTGTGGATTCAGCAGTCTGCAAACACTTTCTCTGCAGAGTCCCAAAACAGGCGTTTTCAGCCCATTACCGGCATATGGAAGAAACAGCAGTAAGCACAGGGAAATATCTGCTTCTAAATCCAAAACGCAGCTATCTAACAGAACGGTTGTCAATGTGTGCACTCAACTTCCAGAGTTAAACCCGTGTGTGGATTCAGCAGTCTGCAAACACTTTCTCTGCAGAGTCCCAAAACAGGCGTTTTCAGCCCATTACCGGCATATGGAAGAAACAGCAGTAAGCGCAGGGAAATATCTGCTTCTAAATCCAAAACGCAGCTATGTAACAGAACGGTTGTCAATGTGTGCACTCAACTTCCAGAGTTAAACCCGTGTGTGGATTCAGCAGTCTGCAAACACTTTCTCTGCAGAGTCCCAAAACAGGCGTTTTCAGCCCATTACCGGCATATGGAAGAAATAGCAGTAAGCACAGGGAAATATCTGCTTCTAAATCCAAAACGCAGCTATCTAACAGAACGGTTGTCAATGTGTGCACTCAACTTGCAGAGTTAAACCCGTGTGTGGATTCAGCAGTCTGCAAACACTTTCTCTGCAGAGTCCCAAAACAGGCGTTTTCAGCCCATTACCGGCATACGGAAGAAACAGCAGTAAGCACAGGGAAATATCTGCTTCTAAATCCAAAACGCAGCTATCTAACAGAACGGTTGTCAATGTGTGCACTCAACTTCCAGAGTTAAACCCGTGTGTGGATTCAGCAGTCTGCAAACACTTTCTCTGCAGAGTCCCAAAACAGGCGTTTTCAGCCCATTACCGGCATACGGAAGAAACAGCAGTAAGCACAGGGAAATATCTGCTTCTAAATCCAAAACGCAGCTATCTAACAGAACGGTTGTCAATGTGTGCACTCAACTTCCAGAGTTAAACCCGTGTGTGCATTCAGCAGTCTGCAAACACTTTCTCTGCAGAGTCCCAAAACAGGCGTTTTCAGCCCATTACCGGCATATGGAAGAAACAGCAATAAGCACAGGGAAATATCTGCTTCTAAATCCAAAACGCAGCTATCTAACAGAACGGTTGTCAATGCATGCACTCAACTTCCAGAGGTAAACCCGTGTGTGGATTCAGCAGTCTGCAAACACTTTCTCTGCAGAGTCCCAAAACAGGCGTTTTCAGCCCATTGCCGGCATATGGAAGAAACAGCAGTAAGCGCAGGGAAATATCTGCTTCTAAATCCAAAACGCAGCTATCTAACAGAACGGCTTTCAATGTGTGCACTCAACTTCCAGAGTTAAACCCGTGTGGATTCAGCAGTCTGCAAACACTTTCTCTGCAGAGTCCCAAAACAGGCGTTTTCAGCCCATTACCGGCATATGGAAGAAACAGCAGTAAGCACAGGGAAATATCTGCTTCTAAATCCAAAACGCAGCTATCTAACAGAACGGTTGTCAATGTGTGCACTCAACTTCCAGAGTTAAACCCGTTTGTGGATTCAGCAGTCTGCAAACACTTTCTCTGCAGAGTCCCAAAACAGGCGTTTTCAACCCATTACCGGCATATGGAAGAAACAGCAGTAAGCACAGGGAAATATCTGCTTCTAAATCCAAAACGCAGCTATCTAACAGAACGGTTGTCAATGTGTGCACTCAACTTCCAGAGTTAGACCCGTGTGTGGATTCAGCAGTCTGCAAACACTTTCTCTGCAGAGTCCCAAAACAGGCGTTTTCAGCCCATTACCGCCATATGGAAGAAACAGCAGTAAGCACAGGGAAATATCTGCTTCTAAATCCAAAACGCAGCTATCTAACAGAATGGTTGTCAATGTGTGCACTCAACTTCCAGAGTTAAACCGGTGTGTGGATTCAGCAGTCTGCAAACACTTTCTCTGCAGAGTCCCAAAACAGGCGTTTTCAGCCCATTACCGGCATATGGAAGAAACAGCAGTAAGCACAGGGAAATATCTGCTTCTAAATCCAAAACGCAGCTATCTAACAGAACGGTTGTCAATGTGTGCACTCAACTTCCAGAGTTAAACCCGTGTGTGGATTCAGCAGTCTGCAAACACTTTCTCTGCAGAGTCCCAAAACAGGGGTTTTCAGCACATTACCGGCATATGAAAGAAACAGCAGTAAGCACAGGGAAATATTTGCTTCTAAATCCAAAACGCAGCTATCTAACAGAACGGTTGTCAATGTGTGCACTCAACTTCCAGAGTTAAACCCGTGTGTGGATTCAGCAGTCTGCAAACACTTTCTCTACAGAGTCCCAAAACAGGCGTTTTCAGCCCATTACCGGCATATGGAAGAAACAGCAGTAAGCACAGGGAAATATCTGCTTCTATATCCAAAATGCAGATATCTAACAGAACGGTTGTCAATGTGTGCACTCAACTTGCAGAGTTAAACCCGTGTGTGGATTCAGCAGTCTGCAAACACTTTCTCTGCAGAGTCCCAAAACAGGCGTTTTCAGCCCATTACCGGCATATGGAAGAAACAGCAGTAAGCACAGGGAAATATCTGCTTTTAAATCCAAAACGCAGCTATCTAACAGAACGGTTGTCAATGTGTGCACTCAACTTCCAGAGTTAAACCCGTGTGTGGATTCAGCAGTCTGCAAACACTTTCTCTGCAGAGTCCCAAAACAGGCGTTTTCAGCCCATTACCGGCATACGGAAGAAACAGCAGTAAGCGCAGGGAAATATCTGCTTCTAAATCCAAAACGCAGCTATCTAACAGAACGGTTGTCAATGTGTGCACTCAACTTCCAGAGTTAAACCCGTGTGTGGATTCAGCAGTCTGCAAACACTTTCTCTGCAGAGTCCCAAATCAGGCGTTTTCAGCCCATTACCGGCATATGGAAGAAACAGCAGTAATCGCAGGGAAATATCTGCTTCTAAATCCAAAACGCAGCTATCTAACAGAACGGTTGTCAATGTGTGCACTCAACTTCCAGAGTTAATCCGGTGTGTGTATTCAGCAATCTGCAAACACTTTCTCTGCAGAGTCCCAAAACAGGCGTTTTCAGCCCATTACCAGCATATGGAAGAAACAGCAGTAAGCACAGGGAAATATCTGCTTCTAAATCCAAAACGCAGCTATCTAACAGAACGGTTGTCAATGTGTGCACTCAACTTCCAGAGTTAAACCCGTGTGTGGATTCAGCAGTCTGCAAACACTTTCTCTGCAGAGTCCCAAAACAGGCGTTTTCAGCCCATTACCGGCATATGGAAGAAACAGCAGTAAGCGCAGGGAAATATCTGCTTCTAAATGCAAAACGCAGCTATCTAACAGAACGGTTGTCAATGTGTGCACTCAACTTCCAGAGTTAAACCCGTGTGTGGATTCAGCAGTCTGCAAACACTTTCTCTGCAGAGTCCCAAAACAGGCGTTTTCAGCCCATTACCGGCATATGGAAGAAACAGCAGTAAGCACAGGGAAATATCTGCTTCTAAATCCAAAACGCAGCTATCTAACAGAATGGTTGTCAATGTGTGCACTCAACTTCCAGAGTTAAACCGGTGTGTGGATTCAGCAGTCTGCAAACACTTTCTCTGCAGAGTCCCAAAACAGGCGTTTTCAGCCCATTACCGGCATATGGAAGAAACAGCAGTAAGCACAGGGAAATATCTGCTTCTAAATCCAAAACGCAGCTATCTAACAGAACGGTTGTCAATGTGTGCACTCAACTTCCAGAGTTAAACCCGTGTGTGGATTCAGCAGTCTGCAAACACTTTCTCTGCAGAGTCCCAAAACAGGTGTTTTCAGCCCATTACCGGCATATGAAAGAAACAGCAGTAAGCACAGGGAAATATTTGCTTCTAAATCCAAAACGCAGCTATCTAACAGAACGGTTGTCAATGTGTGCACTCAACTTCCAGAGTTAAACCCGTGTGTGGATTCAGCAGTCGGCAAACACTTTCTCTACAGAGTCCCAAAACAGGCGTTTTCAGCCCATTACCGGCATATGGAAGAAACAGCAGTAAGCACAGGGAAATATCTGCTTCTAAATCCAAAACGCAGCTATCTAACAGAACGGTTGTCAATGTGTGCACTCAACTTCCAGAGTTAAACCCGTGTGTGGATTCAGCAGTCGGCAAACACTTTCTCTACAGAGTCCCAAAACAGGCGTTTTCAGCCCATTACCGGCATATGGAAGAAACAGCAGTAAGCACAGGGAAATATCTGCTTTTAAATCCAAAACGCAGCTATCTAACAGAACGGTTGTCAATGTGTGCACTCAACTTCCAGAGTTAAACCCGTGTGTGGATTCAGCAGTCTGCAACACTTTCTCTGCAGAGTCCCAAAACAGGCGTTTTCAGCCCATTACCGGCATATGGAAGAAACAGCAGTAAGCACAGGGAAATATCTGCTTCTAAATCCAAAACGCAGCTCTCTAACAGAACGGTTGTCAATGTGTGCACTCAACTTCCAGAGTTAAACCCGTGTGTTGATTCAGCAGTCTGCAAACACTTTCTCTGCAGAGTCCCAAAACAGGCGTTTTCAGCCCATTCCCGGCATATGGAAGAAACAGCAGTAAGCACAGGGAAATATCTGCTTCTAAATCCAAAACGCAGCTATCTAACAGAACGGTTGTCAATGTGTGCACTCAACTTCCAGAGTTAAACCCGTGTGTGGATTCAGCAGTCTGCAAACACTTTCTCTGCAGAGTCCCAAAACAGGCGTTTTCAGGCCATTACCGGCATACGGAAGAAACAGCAGTAAGCGCAGGGAAATATCTGCTTCTAAATCCAAAACGCAGCTATCGAACAGAACGGTTGTCAATGTGTGCACTCAACTTCCAGAGTTAAACCCGTGTGTGGATTCAGCAGTCTGCAAACACTTTCTCTGCAGAGTCCCAAAACAGGCGTTTTCAGCCCATTACCGGCATATGGAAGAAACAGCAGTAATCGCAGGGAAATATCTGCTTCTAAATCCAAAACGCAGCTATCTAACAGAACGGTTGTCAATGTGTGCACTCAACTTCCAGAGTTAAACCGGTGTGTGGATTCAGCAATCTGCAAACACTTTCTCTGCAGAGTCCCAAAACAGGCGTTTTCAGCCCATTACCGGCATATGGAAGAAATAGCAGTAAGAACAGGGAAATATCTGCTTCTAAATCCAAAACGCAGCTATCTAACAGAACGGTTGTCAATGTGTGCACTCAACTTCCAGAGTTAAACCCGTGTGTGGATTCAGCAGTCTGCAAACACTTTCTCTGCAGAGTCCCAAAACAGGCGTTTTCAGCCCATTACCGGCATATGGAAGAAACAGCAGTAAGCGCAGGGAAATATCTGCTTCTAAATGCAAAACGCAGCTATCTAACAGAACGGTTGTCAATGTGTGCACTCAACTTCCAGAGTTAAACCCGTGTGTGGATTCAGCAGTCTGCAAACACTTTCTCTACAGAGTCCCAAAACAGGCGTTTTCAGCCCATTACCGGCATATGGAAGAAACAGCAGTAAGCACATTGAAATATCTGCTTCTAAATCCAAAACGCAGCTATCTAACAGAACGGTTGTCAATGTGTGCACTCAACTTGCAGAGTTAAACCCGTGTGTGGATTCAGCAGTCTGCAAACACTTTCTCTGCAGAGTCCCAAAACAGGCGTTTTCAGCCCATTACCGGCATATGGAAGAAACAGCAGTAAGCGCAGGGAAATATCTGCTTCTAAATCCAAAACGCAGCTATCTAACAGAACGGTTGTCAATGTGTGCACTCAACTTTCAGAGTTAAACCCGTGTGTGGATTCAGCAGTCTGCAAACACTTTCTCTGCAGAGTCCCAAAACAGGCGTTTTCAGCCCATTACCGGCATATGGAAGAAACAGCAGTAAGCACAGGGAAATATCTGCTTCTAAATCCAAAACGCAGCTATCTAACAGAACGGTTGTCAATGTGTGCACTCAACTTCCAGAGTTAAACCCGTGTGTGGATTCAGCAGTCTGCAAACACTTTCTCTGCAGAGTCCCAAAACAGGCGTTTTCAGCCCATTACCGGCATATGGAAGAAACAGCAGTAAGCACAGGGAAATATCTGCTTCTAAATCCAAAACGCAGCTATCTAACAGAACGGTTGTCAATGTGTGCACTCAACTTCCAGAGTTAAACCCGTGTGTGGATTCAGCAGTCTGCAAACACTTTCTCTGCAGAGTCCCAAAATAGGCGTTTTCAGCCCATTACCGGCATATGGAAGAAACAGCAGTATGCACAGGGAAATATCTGCTTCTAAATCCAAAACGCAGCTATCTAACAGAACGGTTGTCAATGTGTGCACTCAACTTGCAGAGGTAAACCCGTGTGTGGATTCAGCAGTCGGCAAACACTTTCTCTGCAGAGTCCCAAAACAGGCGTTTTCAGCCCATTACCGGCATATGGAAGAAACAGCAGTAAGCACAGGGAAATATCTGCTTCTAAATCCAAAACGCAGCTATCTAACAGAACGGTTGTCAATGTGTGCACTCAACTTCCAGAGTTAAACCCGTGTGTGGATTCAGCAGTCTGCAAACACTTTCTCTGCAGAGTCCCAAAACAGGCGTTTTCAGCCCATTACCGGCATACGGAAGAAACAGCAGTAAGCACAGGGAAATATCTGCTTCTAAATCCAAAACGCAGCTATCTAACAGAACGGTTGTCAATGTGTGCACTCAACTTCCAGAGTTAAACCCGTGTGTGGATTCAGCAGTCTGCAAACACTTTCTCTGCAGAGTCCCAAAACAGGCGTTTTCAGCCCATTACCGGCATATGGAAGAAACAGCAGTAAGCACAGGGAAATATCTGCTTCTAAATCCAAAACGCAGCTATCTAACAGAACGGTTGTCAATGTGTGCACTCAACTTCCAGAGTTAAACCCGTGTGTGGATTCAGCAGTCTACAAACACTTTCTCTGCAGAGTCCCAAAACAGGCGTTTTCAGCCCATTACCGGCATATGGAAGAAACAGCAGTAAGCACAGGGAAATATCTGCTTCTAAATCCAAAACGCAGCTATCTAACAGAACGGTTGTCAATGTGTGCACTCAACTTCCAGAGTTAAACCCGTGTGTGGATTCAGCAGTCTGCAAACACTTTCTCTGCAGAGTCCCTAAACAGGCGTTTTCAGCCCATTACCGGCATATGGAAGAAACAGCAGTAAGCACAGGGAAATATCTGCTTCTAAATCCAAAACGCAGCTATCTAACAGAACGGTTGTCAATGTATGCACTCAACTTCCAGAGTTAAACCCGTGTGTGGATTCAGCAGTCTGCAAACACTTTCTCTGCAGAGTCCCAAAACAGGCGCTTTCAGCCCATTACCGGCATATGGAAGAAACAGCAGTAAGCACAGGGAAATATCTGCTTCTAAATCCAAAACGCAGCTATCTAACAGAACGGTTGTCAATGTGTGCACTCAACTTCCAGAGTTAAACCCGTGTGTGGATTCAGCAGTCTGCAAACACTTTTTGTGCAGAGTCTCAAAACAGGCGTTTTCAGCCCATTAGGGGCATATGGAAGAAACAGCAGTAAGCACAGGGAAATATCTGCTTCTAAATCCAAAACGCAGCTATCTAACAGAACGGTTGTCAATGTGTGCACTCAACTTCCAGAGTTAAACCCGTGTGTGGATTCAGCAGTCTGCAAACACTTTCTCTGCAGAGTCCCAAAACACGCGTTTTCAGCCCATTACCTGCATATGGAAGAAACAGCAGTAAGCGCAGGGAAATATGTGCTTCTAAATCCAAAACGCAGCTATCTAACAGAACGGTTGTCAATGTGTGCACTCAACTTCCAGAGTTAAACCCGTGTGTGGATTCAGCAGTCTGCAAACACTTTCTCTGCAGAGTCCCAAAACAGGCGTTTTCAGCCCATTACCGGCATATGGAAGAAACAGCAGTAAGCACAGGGAAATATCTGCTTCTAAATCCAAAACGCAGCTATCTAACAGAACGGTTGTCAATGTGTGCACTCAACTTCCAGAGTTAAACCCGTGTGTGGATTCAGCAGTCTGCAAACACTTTCTCTGCAGAGTCTCAAAACAGGCGTTTTCAGCCCATTACCGGCATATGGAAGAAACAGCAGTAAGCACAGGGAAATATCTGCTTCTAAATCCAAAACGCAGCTATCTAACAGAACGGTTGTCAATGTGTGCACTCAACTTCCAGAGTTAAACCCGTGTGTGGATTCAGCAGTCTGCAAACACTTTCTCTGCAGAGTCCCAAAACAGGCGTTTTCAGCCCATTACCGGCATATGGAAGAAACAGCAGTAAGCGCAGGGAAATATCTGCTTCTAAATCCAAAACGCAGCTATCTAACAGAACGGTTGTCAATGTGTGCACTCAACTTCCAGAGTTAAACCCGTGTGTGGATTCAGCAGTCTGCAAACACTTTCTCTGCAGAGACCCAAAACAGGCGTTTTCAGCCCATTACCGGCATATGGAAGAAACAGCAGTAAGCACAGGGAAATATCTGCTTCTAAATCCAAAACGCAGCTATCTAACAGAACGGTTGTCAATGTGTGCACTCAACTTCCAGAGTTAAACCCGTGTGTGGATTCAGCAGTCTGCAAACACTTTCTCTGCAGAGTCCCAAAACAGGTGTTTTCAGCCCATTACCGGCATATGAAAGAAACAGCAGAAAGCACAGGGAAATATTTGCTTGTAAATCCAAAACGCAGCTATCTAACAGAACGGTTGTCAATGTGTGCACTCAACTTCCAGAGTTAAACCCGTGTGTGGATTCAGCAGTCTGCAAACACTTTCTCTACAGAGTCCCAAAACAGGCGTTTTCAGCCCATTACCGGCATATGGAAGAAACAGCAGTAAGCACAGGGAAATATCTGCTTCTAAATCCAAAACGCAGCTATCTAACAGAACGGTTGTCAATGTGTGCACTCAACTTCCAGAGTTAAACCCGTGTGTGGATTCAGCAGTCTACAAACACTTTCTCTGCAGAGTCCCAAAACAGGCGTTTTCAGCCCATTACCGGCATATGGAAGAAACAGCAGTAAGCACAGGGAAATATCTGCTTCTAAATCCAAAACGCAGCTATCTAACAGAACGGTTGTCAATGTGTCCACTCAACTTCCAGAGTTAAACCCGTGTGTGGATTCAGCAGTCTGCAAACACTTTCTCTGCAGAGTCCCTAAACAGGCGTTTTCAGCCCATTACCGGCATATGGAAGAAACAGCAGTAAGCACAGGGAAATATCTGCTTCTAAATCCAAAACGCAGCTATCTAACAGAACGGTTGTCAATGTATGCACTCAACTTCCAGAGTTAAACCCGTGTGTGGATTCAGCAGTCTGCAAACACTTTCTCTGCAGAGTCCCAAAACAGGCGCTTTCAGCCCATTACCGGCATATGGAAGAAACAGCAGTAAGCACAGGGAAATATCTGCTTCTAAATCCAAAACGCAGCTATCTAACAGAACGGTTGTCAATGTGTGCACTCAACTTCCAGAGTTAAACCCGTGTGTGGATTCAGCAGTCTGCAAACACTTTTTGTGCAGAGTCTCAAAACAGGCGTTTTCAGCCCATTAGGGGCATATGGAAGAAACAGCAGTAAGCACAGGGAAATATCTGCTTCTAAATCCAAAACGCAGCTATCTAACAGAACGGTTGTCAATGTGTGCACTCAACTTCCAGAGTTAAACCCGTGTGTGGATTCAGCAGTCTGCAAACACTTTCTCTGCAGAGTCCCAAAACACGCGTTTTCAGCCCATTACCTGCATATGGAAGAAACAGCAGTAAGCGCAGGGAAATATGTGCTTCTAAATCCAAAACGCAGCTATCTAACAGAACGGTTGTCAATGTGTGCACTCAACTTCCAGAGTTAAACCCGTGTGTGGATTCAGCAGTCTGCAAACACTTTCTCTGCAGAGTCCCAAAACAGGCGTTTTCAGCCCATTACCGGCATATGGAAGAAACAGCAGTAAGCACAGGGAAATATCTGCTTCTAAATCCAAAACGCAGCTATCTAACAGAACGGTTGTCAATGTGTGCACTCAACTTCCAGAGTTAAACCCGTGTGTGGATTCAGCAGTCTGCAAACACTTTCTCTGCAGAGTCTCAAAACAGGCGTTTTCAGCCCATTACCGGCATATGGAAGAAACAGCAGTAAGCACAGGGAAATATCTGCTTCTAAATCCAAAACGCAGCTATCTAACAGAACGGTTGTCAATGTGTGCACTCAACTTCCAGAGTTAAACCCGTGTGTGGATTCAGCAGTCTGCAAACACTTTCTCTGCAGAGTCCCAAAACAGGCGTTTTCAGCCCATTACCGGCATATGGAAGAAACAGCAGTAAGCGCAGGGAAATATCTGCTTCTAAATCCAAAACGCAGCTATCTAACAGAACGGTTGTCAATGTGTGCACTCAACTTCCAGAGTTAAACCCGTGTGTGGATTCAGCAGTCTGCAAACACTTTCTCTGCAGAGACCCAAAACAGGCGTTTTCAGCCCATTACCGGCATATGGAAGAAACAGCAGTAAGCACAGGGAAATATCTGCTTCTAAATCCAAAACGCAGCTATCTAACAGAACGGTTGTCAATGTGTGCACTCAACTTCCAGAGTTAAACCCGTGTGTGGATTCAGCAGTCTGCAAACACTTTCTCTGCAGAGTCCCAAAACAGGTGTTTTCAGCCCATTACCGGCATATGAAAGAAACAGCAGTAAGCACAGGGAAATATTTGCTTGTAAATCCAAAACGCAGCTATCTAACAGAACGGTTGTCAATGTGTGCACTCAACTTCCAGAGTTAAACCCGTGTGTGGATTCAGCAGTCTGCAAACACTTTCTCTACAGAGTCCCAAAACAGGCGTTTTCAGCCCATTACCGGCATATGGAAGAAACAGCAGTAAGCACAGGGAAATATCTGCTTCTAAATCCAAAACGCAGCTATCTAACAGAACGGTTGTCAATGTGTGCACTCAACTTGCAGAGTTAAACCCGTGTGTGGATTCAGCAGTCTGCAAACACTTTCTCTGCAGAGTCCCAAAACAGGCGTTTTCAGCCCATTACCGGCATATGGAAGAAACAGCAGTAAGCGCAGGGAAATATCTGCTTCTAAATCCAAAACGCAGCTATCTAACAGAACGGTTGTCAATGTGTGCACTCAACTTCCAGAGTTTAACCCGTGTGTGGATTCAGCAGTCTGCAAACACTTTCTCTGCAGAGTCCCAAAACAGGCGTTTTCAGCCCATTACCGGCATACGGAAGAAACAGCAGTAAGCACAGGGAAATATCTGCTTCTAAATCCAAAACGCAGCTATCTAACAGAACGGTTGTCAATGTGTGCACTCAACTTCCAGAGTTAAACCCGTGTGTGGATTCAGCAGTCTGCAAACACTTTCTCTGCAGAGTCCCAAAACAGGCGTTTTCAGCCCATTACCGGCATATGGAAGAAACAGCAGTAAGCACAGGGAAATATCTGCTTCTAAATCCAAAACGCAGCTATCTAACAGAACGGTTGTCAATGTGTGCACTCAACTTCCAGAGTTAAACCCGTGTGTGGATTCAGCAGTCTGCAAACACTTTCTCTGCAGAGTCCCAAAACAGGCGTTTTCAGCCCATTACCGGCATATGGAAGAAACAGCAGTAAGCACAGGGAAATATCTGCTTCTAAATCCAAAACGCAGCTATCTAACAGAACGGTTGTCAATGTGTGCACTCAACTTCCAGAGTTAAACCCGTGTGTGGATTCAGCAGTCTGCAAACACTTTCTCTGCAGAGTCCCAAAACAGGCGTTTTCAGCCCATTACCGGCATATGGAAGAAACAGCAGTAAGCACAGGGAAATATCTGCTTCTACATCCAAAACGCAGCTATCTAACAGAACGGTTGTCAATGTGTGCACTCAACTTCCAGAGTTAAACCCGTGTGTGGATTCAGCAGTCTGCAAACACTTTCTCTGCAGAGTCCCAAAACAGGCGTTTTCAGCCCATTACCGGCATATGGAAGAAACAGCAGTAAGCACAGGGAAATATCTGCTTCTAAATCCAAAACGCAGCTATCTAACAGAACGGTTGTCAATGTGTGCACTCAACTTCCAGAGTTAAACCCGTGTGTGGATTCAGCAGTCTGCAAACACTTTCTCTGCAGAGTCCCAAAACAGGCGTTTTCAGCCCATTACCGGCATATGGAAGAAACAGCAGTAAGCACAGGGAAATATCTGCTTCTAAATCCAAAACGCAGCTATCTAACAGAACGATTGTCAATGTATGCACTCAACTTCCAGAGTTAAACCCGTGTGTGGATTCAGCAGTCTGCAAACACTTTCTCTGCAGAGTCCCAAAACAGGCGTTTTCAGCCCATTACCGGCATATGGAAGAAACAGCAGTAAGCACAGGGAAATATCTGCTTCTAAATCCAAAACGCAGCTATCTAACAGAACGGTTGTCAATGTGTGCACTCAACTTCCAGAGTTAAACCCGTGTGTGGATTCAGCAGTCTGCAAACACTTTCTCTGCAGAGTCCCAAAACAGGCGTTTTCAGCCCATTACCGGCATATGGAAGAAACAGCAGTAAGCACAGGGAAATATCTGCTTCTAAATCCAAAACGCAGCTATCTAACAGAACGGTTGTCAATGTATGCACTCAACTTCCAGAGTTAAACCCGTGTGTGGATTCAGCAGTCTGCAAACACTTTCTCTGCAGAGTCCCAAAACAGGCGCTTTCAGCCCATTACCGGCATATGGAAGAAACAGCAGTAAGCACAGGGAAATATCTGCTTCTAAATCCAAAACGCAGCTATCTAACAGAACGGTTGTCAATGTGTGCACTCAACTTCCAGAGTTAAACCGGTGTGTGGATTCAGCAGTCTGCAAACACTTTCTCTGCAGAGTCCCAAAACAGGCGTTTTCAGCCCATTACCGGCATATGGAAGAAACAGCAGTAAGCACAGGGAAATATCTGCTTCTAAATCCAAAACGCAGCTATCTAACAGAACGGTTGTCAATGTGTGCACTCAACTTCCAGAGTTAAACCCGTGTGTGGATTCAGCAGTCTGCAAACACTTTCTCTGCAGAGTCCCAAAACAGGCGTTTTCAGCCCATTACCGGCATATGGAAGAAACAGCAGTAAGCGCAGGGAAATATGTGCTTCTAAATCCAAAACGCAGCTATCTAACAGAACGGTTGTCAATGTGTGCACTCAACTTGCAGAGTTAAACCCGTGTGTGGATTCAGCAGTCTGCAAACACTTTCTCTGCAGAGTCCCAAAACAGGCGTTTTCAGCCCATTACCGGCATATGGAAGAAACAGCAGTAAGCGCAGGGAAATATCTGCTTCTAAATCCAAAACGCAGCTATCTAACAGAACGGTTGTCAATGTGTGCACTCAACTTCCAGAGTTAAACCCGTGTGTGGATTCATCAGTCTGCAAACACTTTCTCTGCAGAGTCCCAAAACAGGCGTTTTCAGCCCATTACCGGCATACGGAAGAAACAGCAGTAAGCACAGGGAAATATCTGCTTCTAAATCCAAAACGCAGCTATCTAACAGAACGGTTGTCAATGTGTGCACTCAACTTCCAGAGTTAAACCCGTGTGTGGATTCAGCAGTCTGCAAACACTTTCTCTGCAGAGTCCCAAAACAGGCGTTTTCAGCCCATTACCGGCATATGGAAGAAACAGCAGTAAGCACAGGGAAATATCTGCTTCTAAATCCAAAACGCAGCTATCTAACAGAACGGTTGTCAATGTGTGCACTCAACTTCCAGAGTTAAACCCGTGTGTGGATTCAGCAGTCTGCAAACACTTTCTCTGCAGAGTCCCAAAACAGGCGTTTTCAGCCCATTACCGGCATATGGAAGAAACAGCAGTAAGCACAGGGAAATATCTGCTTCTAAATCCAAAACGCAGCTATCTAACAGAACGGTTGTCAATGTGTGCACTCAACTTCCAGAGTTAAACCCGTGTGTGGATTCAGCAGTCTGCAAACACTTTCTCTGCAGAGTCCCAAAACAGGCGTTTTCAGCCCATTACCGGCATATGGAAGAAACAGCAGTAAGCACAGGGAAATATCTGCTTCTACATCCAAAACGCAGCTATCTAACAGAACGGTTGTCAATGTGTGCACTCAACTTCCAGAGTTAAACCCGTGTGTGGATTCAGCAGTCTGCAAACACTTTCTCTGCAGAGTCCCAAAACAGGCGTTTTCAGCCCATTACCGGCATATGGAAGAAACAGCAGCAAGCACAGGGAAATATCTGCTTCTAAATCCAAAACGCAGCTATCTAACAGAACGGTTGTCAATGTGTGCACTCAACTTCCAGAGTTAAACCCGTGTGTGGATTCAGCAGTCTGCAAACACTTTCTCTGCAGAGTCCCAAAACAGGCGTTTTCAGCCCATTACCGGCATATGGAAGAAACAGCAGTAAGCACAGGGAAATATCTGCTTCTAAATCCAAAACGCAGCTATCTAACAGAACGGTTGTCAATGTATGCACTCAACTTCCAGAGTTAAACCCGTGTGTGGATTCAGCAGTCTGCAAACACTTTCTCTGCAGAGTCCCAAAACAGGCGTTTTCAGCCCATTACCGGCATATGGAAGAAACAGCAGTAAGCACAGGGAAATATCTGCTTCTAAATCCAAAACGCAGCTATCTAACAGAACGGTTGTCAATGTGTGCACTCAACTTCCAGAGTTAAACCCGTGTGTGGATTCAGCAGTCTGCAAACACTTTCTCTGCAGAGTCCCAAAACAGGCGTTTTCAGCCCATTACCGGCATATGGAAGAAACAGCAGTAAGCACAGGGAAATATCTGCTTCTAAATCCAAAACGCAGCTATCTAACAGAACGGTTGTCAATGTATGCACTCAACTTCCAGAGTTAAACCCGTGTGTGGATTCAGCAGTCTGCAAACACTTTCTCTGCAGAGTCCCAAAACAGGCGCTTTCAGCCCATTACCGGCATATGGAAGAAACAGCAGTAAGCACAGGGAAATATCTGCTTCTAAATCCAAAACGAAGCTATCTAACAGAACGGTTGTCAATGTGTGCACTCAACTTCCAGAGTTAAACCCGTGTGTGGATTCAGCAGTCTGCAAACACTTTTTGTGCAGAGTCTCAAAACAGGCGTTTTCAGCCCATTAGGGGCATATGGAAGAAACAGCAGTAAGCACAGGGAAATATCTGCTTCTAAATCCAAAACGCAGCTATCTAACAGAACGGTTGTCAATGTGTGCACTCAACTTCCAGAGTTAAACCCGTGTGTGGATTCAGCAGTCTGCAAACACTTTCTCTGCAGAGTCCCAAAACACGCGTTTTCAGCCCATTACCTGCATATGGAAGAAACAGCAGTAAGCGCAGGGAAATATGTGCTTCTAAATCCAAAACGCAGCTATCTAACAGAACGGTTGTCAATGTGTGCACTCAACTTCCAGAGTTAAACCCGTGTGTGGATTCAGCACTCTGCAAACACTTTCTCTGCAGAGTCCCAAAACAGGCGTTTTCAGCCCATTACCGGCATATGGAAGAAGCAGCAGTAAGCACAGGGAAATATCTGCTTCTAAATCCAAAACGCAGCTATCTAACAGAACGGTTGTCAATGTGTGCACTCAACTTCCAGAGTTAAACCCGTGTGTGGATTCAGCAGTCTGCAAACACTTTCTCTTCAGGGTCTCAAAACAGGCGTTTTCAGCCCATTACCGGCATATGGAAGAAACAGCAGTAAGCACAGGGAAATATCTGCTTCTAAATCCAAAACGCAGCTATCTAACAGAACGGTTGTCAATGTGTGCACTCAACTTCCAGAGTTAAACCCGTGTGTGGATTCAGCAGTCTGCAAACACTTTCTCTGCAGAGTCCCAAAACAGGCGTTTTCAGCCCATTACCGGCATATGGAAGAAACAGCAGTAAGCGCAGGGAAATATCTGCTTCTAAATCCAAAACGCAGCTATCTAACAGAACGGTTGTCAATGTGTGCACTCAACTTCCAGAGTTAAACCCGTGTGTGGATTCAGCAGTCTGCAAACACTTTCTCTGCAGAGACCAAAACAGGCGTTTTCAGCCCTTTACCGGCATATGGAAGAAACAGCAGTAAGCACAGGGAAATATCTGCTTCTAAATCCAAAACGCAGCTATCTAACAGAACGGTTGTCAATGTGTGCACTCAACTTCCAGAGTTAAACCCGTGTGTGGATTCAGCAGTCTGCAAACACTTTCTCTGCAGAGTCCCAAAACAGGCGTTTTCAGCCCATTACCGGCATATGGAAGAAACAGCAGTAAGCATAGGGAAATATCTGCTTCTAAATCCAAAACGAAGCTATCTAACAGAACGGTTGTCAATGTGTGCACTCAACTTCCAGAGTTAAACCCGTGTGTGGATTCAGCAGTCTGCAAACACTTTTTGTGCAGAGTCTCAAAACAGGCGTTTTCAGCCCAATATTGGCATATGGAAGAAACAGCAGTAAGCACAGGGAAATATCTTCTTCTAAATCCAAAACGCAGCTATCTAACAGAACGGTTGTCAGTGTGTGCACTCAACTTCCAGAGTTAAACCCGTGTGTGGATTCAGCAGTCTGCAAACACTTTCTCTGCAGAGTCCCAAAACAGGCGTTTTCAGCCCATTACCGGCATATGGAAGAAACAGCAGTAAGCACAGGGAAATATCTGCTTCTAAATCCAAAACGCAGCTATCTAACAGAACGGTTGTCAATGTGTGCACTCAACTTCCAGAGTTAAACCGGTGTGTGGATTCAGCAGTCTGCAAACACTTTCTCTGCAGAGTCCCAAAACAGGCGTTTTCAGCCCATTACCGGCATATGGAAGAAACAGCAGTAAGCACAGGGAAATATCTGCTTCTAAATCCAAAACGCAGCTATCTAACAGAACGGTTGTCAATGTGTGCACTCAACTTCCAGAGTTAAACCCGTGTGTGGATTCAGCAGTCTGCAAACACTTTCTCTGCAGAGTCCCAAAACAGGCGTTTTCAGCCCATTACCGGCATATGGAAGAAACAGCAGTAAGCACAGGGAAATATCTGCTTCTAAATCCAAAACGCAGCTATCTAACAGAACGGTTGTCAATGTGTGCACTCAACTTCCAGAGTTAAACCCGTGTGTGGATTCAGCAGTCTGCAAACACTTTCTCTGCAGAGTCCCAAAACAGGCGTTTTCAGCCCATTACCGGCATATGGAAGAAACAGCAGTAAGCACAGGGAAATATCTGCTTCTAAATCCAAAACGCAGCTATCTAACAGAACGGTTGTCAATGTATGCACTCAGGTTCCAGAGTTAAACCCGTGTGTGGATTCAGCAGTCTGCAAACACTTTCTCTGCAGAGTCCCAAAACAGGCGTTTTCAGCCCATTACCGGCATATGGAAGAAACAGCAGTAAGCACAGGGAAATATCTGCTTCTAAATCCAAAACGCAGCTATCTAACAGAACGGTTGTCAATGTGTGCACTCAACTTCCAGAGTTAAACCCGTGTGTGGATTCAGCAGTCTGCAAACACTTTCTCTGCAGAGTCCCAAAACAGGCGTTTTCAGCCCATTACCGGCATATGGAAGAAACAGCAGTAAGCATAGGGAAATATCTGCTTCTAAATCCAAAACGAAGCTATCTAACAGAACGGTTGTCAATGTGTGCACTCAACTTCCAGAGTTAAACCCGTGTGTGGATTCAGCAGTCTGCAAACACTTTTTGTGCAGAGTCTCAAAACAGGCGTTTTCAGCCCAATATTGGCATATGGAAGAAACAGCAGTAAGCACAGGGAAATATCTTCTTCTAAATCCAAAACGCAGCTATCTAACAGAACGGTTGTCAGTGTGTGCACTCAACTTCCAGAGTTAAACCCGTGTGTGGATTCAGCAGTCTGCAAACACTTTCTCTGCAGAGTCCCAAAACAGGCGTTTTCAGCCCATTACCGGCATATGGAAGAAACAGCAGTAAGCACAGGGAAATATCTGCTTCTAAATCCAAAACGCAGCTATCTAACAGAACGGTTGTCAATGTGTGCACTCAACTTCCAGAGTTAAACCGGTGTGTGGATTCAGCAGTCTGCAAACACTTTCTCTGCAGAGTCCCAAAACAGGCGTTTTCAGCCCATTACCGGCATATGGAAGAAACAGCAGTAAGCACAGGGAAATATCTGCTTCTAAATCCAAAACGCAGCTATCTAACAGAACGGTTGTCAATGTGTGCACTCAACTTCCAGAGTTAAACCCGTGTGTGGATTCAGCAGTCTGCAAACACTTTCTCTGCAGAGTCCCAAAACAGGCGTTTTCAGCCCATTACCGGCATATGGAAGAAACAGCAGTAAGCACAGGGAAATATCTGCTTCTAAATCCAAAACGCAGCTATCTAACAGAACGGTTGTCAATGTGTGCACTCAACTTCCAGAGTTAAACCCGTGTGTGGATTCAGCAGTCTGCAAACACTTTCTCTGCAGAGTCCCAAAACAGGCGTTTTCAGCCCATTACCGGCATATGGAAGAAACAGCAGTAAGCACAGGGAAATATCTGCTTCTAAATCCAAAACGCAGCTATCTAACAGAACGGTTGTCAATGTATGCACTCAGGTTCCAGAGTTAAACCCGTGTGTGGATTCAGCAGTCTGCAAACACTTTCTCTGCAGAGTCCCAAAACAGGCGTTTTCAGCCCATTACCGGCATATGGAAGAAACAGCAGTAAGCACAGGGAAATATCTGCTTCTAAATCCAAAACGCAGCTATCTAACAGAACGGTTGTCAATGTGTGCACTCAACTTCCAGAGTTAAACCCGTGTGTGGATTCAGCAGTCTGCAAACACTTTCTCTGCAGAGTCCCAAAACAGGCGTTTTCAGCCCATTACCGGCATATGGAAGAAACAGCAGTAAGCATAGGGAAATATCTGCTTCTAAATCCAAAACGAAGCTATCTAACAGAACGGTTGTCAATGTGTGCACTCAACTTCCAGAGTTAAACCCGTGTGTGGATTCAGCAGTCTGCAAACACTTTTTGTGCAGAGTCTCAAAACAGGCGTTTTCAGCCCAATATTGGCATATGGAAGAAACAGCAGTAAGCACAGGGAAATATCTTCTTCTAAATCCAAAACGCAGCTATCTAACAGAACGGTTGTCAGTGTGTGCACTCAACTTCCAGAGTTAAACCCGTGTGTGGATTCAGCAGTCTGCAAACACTTTCTCTGCAGAGTCCCAAAACAGGCGTTTTCAGCCCATTACCGGCATATGGAAGAAACAGCAGTAAGCACAGGGAAATATCTGCTTCTAAATCCAAAACGCAGCTATCTAACAGAACGGTTGTCAATGTGTGCACTCAACTTCCAGAGTTAAACCGGTGTGTGGATTCAGCAGTCTGCAAACACTTTCTCTGCAGAGTCCCAAAACAGGCGTTTTCAGCCCATTACCGGCATATGGAAGAAACAGCAGTAAGCACAGGGAAATATCTGCTTCTAAATCCAAAACGCAGCTATCTAACAGAACGGTTGTCAATGTGTGCACTCAACTTCCAGAGTTAAACCCGTGTGTGGATTCAGCAGTCTGCAAACACTTTCTCTGCAGAGTCCCAAAACAGGCGTTTTCAGCCCATTACCGGCATATGGAAGAAACAGCAGTAACCACAGGGAAATATCTGCTTCTAAATCCAAAACGCAGCTATCTAACAGAACGGTTGTCAATGTGTGCACTCAACTTCCAGAGTTAAACCCGTGTGTGGATTCAGCAGTCTGCAAACACTTTCTCTGCAGAGTCCCAAAACAGGCGTTTTCAGCCCATTACCGGCATATGGAAGAAACAGCAGTAAGCACAGGGAAATATCTGCTTCTAAATCCAAAACGCAGCTATCTAACAGAACGGTTGTCAATGTGTGCACTCAACTTCCAGAGTTAAACCCGTGTGTGGATTCAGCAGTCTGCAAACACTTTCTCTGCAGAGTCCCAAAACAGGCGTTTTCAGCCCATTACCGGCATATGGAAGAAACAGCAGTAAGCATAGGGAAATATCTGCTTCTAAATCCAAAACGAAGCTATCTAACAGAACGGTTGTCAATGTGTGCACTCAACTTCCAGAGTTAAACCCGTGTGTGGATTCAGCAGTCTGCAAACACTTTTTGTGCAGAGTCTCAAAACAGGCGTTTTCAGCCCAATATTGGCATATGGAAGAAACAGCAGTAAGCACAGGGAAATATCTTCTTCTAAATCCAAAACGCAGCTATCTAACAGAACGGTTGTCAGTGTGTGCACTCAACTTCCAGAGTTAAACCCGTGTGTGGATTCAGCAGTCTGCAAACACTTTCTCTGCAGAGTCCCAAAACAGGCGTTTTCAGCCCATTACCGGCATATGGAAGAAACAGCAGTAAGCACAGGGAAATATCTGCTTCTAAATCCAAAACGCAGCTATCTAACAGAACGGTTGTCAATGTGTGCACTCAACTTCCAGAGTTAAACCGGTGTGTGGATTCAGCAGTCTGCAAACACTTTCTCTGCAGAGTCCCAAAACAGGCGTTTTCAGCCCATTACCGGCATATGGAAGAAACAGCAGTAAGCACAGGGAAATATCTGCTTCTAAATCCAAAACGCAGCTATCTAACAGAACGGTTGTCAATGTGTGCACTCAACTTCCAGAGTTAAACCCGTGTGTGGATTCAGCAGTCTGCAAACACTTTCTCTGCAGAGTCCCAAAACAGGCGTTTTCAGCCCATTACCGGCATATGGAAGAAACAGCAGTAAGCACAGGGAAATATCTGCTTCTAAATCCAAAACGCAGCTATCTAACAGAACGGTTGTCAATGTGTGCACTCAACTTCCAGAGTTAAACCCGTGTGTGGATTCAGCAGTCTGCAAACACTTTCTCTGCAGAGTCCCAAAACAGGCGTTTTCAGCCCATTACCGGCATATGGAAGAAACAGCAGTAAGCACAGGGAAATATCTGCTTCTAAATCCAAAACGCAGCTATCTAACAGAACGGTTGTCAATGTATGCACTCAGGTTCCAGAGTTAAACCCGTGTGTGGATTCAGCAGTCTGCAAACACTTTCTCTGCAGAGTCCCAAAACAGGCGTTTTCAGCCCATTACCGGCATATGGAAGAAACAGCAGTAAGCACAGGGAAATATCTGCTTCTAAATCCAAAACGCAGCTATCTAACAGAACGGTTGTCAATGTGTGCACTCAACTTCCAGAGTTAAACCCGTGTGTGGATTCAGCAGTCTGCAAACACTTTCTCTGCAGAGTCCCAAAACAGGCGTTTTCAGCCCATTACCGGCATATGGAAGAAACAGCAGTAAGCACAGGGAAATATCTGCTTCTAAATCCAAAACGCAGCTATCTAACAGAACGGTTGTCAATGTATGCACTCAACTTCCAGAGTTAAACCCGTGTGTGGATTCAGCAGTCTGCAAACACTTTCTCTGCAGAGTCCCAAAACAGGCGCTTTCAGCCCATTACCGGCATATGGAAGAAACAGCAGTAAGCACAGGGAAATATCTGCTTCTAAATCCAAAACGCAGCTATCTAACAGAACGGTTGTCAATGTGTGCACTCAACTTCCAGAGTTAAACCCGTGTGTGGATTCAGCAGTCTGCAAACACTTTCTCTGCAGAGTCCCAAAACAGGCGTTTTCAGCCCATTACCGGCATATGGAAGAAACAGCAGTAAGCACAGGGAAATATCTGCTTCTAAATCCAAAACGCAGCTATCTAACAGAACGGTTGTCAATGTGTGCACTCAACTTCCAGAGTTAAACCCGTGTGTGGATTCAGCAGTCTGCAGACACTTTCTCTGCAGAGTCCCAAAACAGGCGTTTTCAGCCCATTACCGGCATATGGAAGAAACAGCAGTAAGCACAGGGAAATATCTGCTTCTAAATCCAAAACGCAGCTATCTAACAGAACGGTTGTCAATGTGTGCACTCAACTTCCAGAGTTAAACCCGTGTGTGGATTCAGCAGTCTGCAAACACTTTCTCTGCAGAGTCCCAAAACAGGCGTTTTCAGCCCATTACCGGCATATGGAAGAAACAGCAGTAAGCGCAGGGAAATATCTGCTTCTAAATCCAAAACGCAGCTAACTAACAGAACGGTTGTCAATGTGTGCACTCAACTTCCAGAGTTGAACCCGTGTGTGGATTCAGCGGTCTGCAAACACTTTCTCTGCAGAGTCCCAAAACAGGTGTTTTCAGCCCATTACCGGCATATGGAAGAAACAGCAGTAAGCACAGGGAAATATCTGCTTCTAAATGCAAAACGCAGCTATCTAACAGAACGGTTGTCAATGTGTGCACTCAACTTCCTGAGTTAAACCCGTGTGTGGATTCAGCAGTCTGCAAACACTTTCTCTGCAGAGTCCCAAAACAGGCGTTTTCAGCCCATTACCGGCATATGGAAGAAACAGCAGTAAGCACAGGGAAATATCTGCTTCTAAATCCAAAACGCAGCTATCTAACAGAACGGTTGTCAATGTGTGCACTGAACTTCCAGAGTTAAACCCGTGTGTGGATTCAGCAGTCTGCAAACACTTTCTCTGCAGAGTCCCAAAACTGGCGTTTTCAGCCCATTACCGGCATATGGAAGAAACAGCAGTAAGCACAGGGAAATATCTGCCTCTAAATCCAAAACGCAGCTATCTAACAGAACGGTTGTCAATGTGTGCACTCAACTTTAAGAGTTAAACCGGTGTGTGGATTCAGCAGTCTGCAAACACTTTCTCTGCAGAGTCCCAAAACAGGCGTTTTCAGCCCATTACCGGCATTTGGAAGAAACAGCAGTAAGCACAGGGAAATATCTGCTTCTAAATCCAAAACGCAGCTATCTAACAGAACGGTTGTCAATGTATGCACTCAACTTCCAGAGTTAAACCCGTGTGTGGATTCAGCAGTCTGCAAACACTTTCTCTGCAGAGTCCCAAAACTGGCGTTTTCAGCCCATTACCGGCATATGGAAGAAACAGCAGTAAGCACAGGGAAATATCTGCTTCTAAATCCAAAACGCAGCTGTCTAACAGAACGGTTGTCAATGTGTGCACTCAGCTTCAAGAGTTAAACCGGTATGTGGATTCAGCAGTCTGCAAACACTTTCTCTGCAGAGTCCCAAAACAGGCGTTTTCAGCCCATTACCGGCATATGGAAGAAACAGCAGTAAGCACAGGGAAATATCTGCTTCTAAATCCAAAACGCAGCTATCTAACAGAACGGTTGTCAATGTGTGCACTCAACTTCCAGAGTTAAACCCGTGTGTGGATTCAGCAGTCTGCAAACACTTTCTCTGCAGAGTCCCAAAACAGGCGTTTTCAGCCCATTACCGGCATATGGAAGAAACAGCAGTAAGCATAGGGAAATATCTGCTTCTAAATCCAAAACGAAGCTATCTAACAGAACGGTTGTCAATGTGTGCACTCAACTTCCAGAGTTAAACCCGTGTGTGGATTCAGCAGTCTGCAAACACTTTTTGTGCAGAGTCTCAAAACAGGCGTTTTCAGCCCAATATTGGCATATGGAAGAAACAGCAGTAAGCACAGGGAAATATCTGCTTCTAAATCCAAAACGCAGCTATCTAACAGAACGGATGTCAGTGTGTGCACTCAACTTCCAGAGTTAAACCCGTGTGTGGATTCAGCAGTCTGCAAACACTTTCTCTGCAGAGTCCCAAAACAGGCGTGTTCAGCCCATTACCGGCATATGGAAGAAACAGCAGTAAGCACAGGGAAATATCTGCTTCTAAATCCAAAACGCAGCTATCTAACAGAACGGTTGTCAATGTGTGCACTCAACTTCCAGAGTTAAACCGGTGTGTGGATTCAGCAGTCTGCAAACACTTTCTCTGCAGAGTCCCAAAACAGGCGTTTTCAGCCCATTACCGGCATATGGAAGAAACAGCAGTAAGCACAGGGAAATATCTGCTTCTAAATCCAAAACGCAGCTATCTAACAGAACGGTTGTCAATGTGTGCACTCAACTTCCAGAGTTAAACCCGTGTGTGGAATCAGCAGTCTGCAAACACTTTCTCTGCAGCGTCCCAAAACAGGCGTTTTCAGCCCATTACCGGCATATGGAAGAAACAGCAGTAAGCACAGGGAAATATCTGCTTCTAAATCCAAAACGCAGCTATCTAACAGAACGGTTGTCAATGTGTGCACTCAACTTCCAGAGTTAAACCGGTGTGTGGATTCAGCAGTCTGCAAACACTTTCTCTGCAGAGTCCCAAAACAGGCGTTTTCAGCCCATTACCGGCATATGGGAGAAACAGCAGTAAGCATAGGGAAATATCTGCTTCTAAAACCAAAACGAAGCTATCTAACAGAACGGTTGTCAATGTGTGCACTCAACTTCCAGAGTTAAACCCGTGTGTGGATTCAGCAGTCTGCAAACACTTTTTGTGCAGAGTCTCAAAACAGGCGTTTTCAGCCCAATAGGGGCATATGGAAGAAACAGCAGTAAGCACAGGGAAATATCTGCTTCTAAATCCAAAACGCAGCTGTCTAACAGAACGGTTGTCAATGTGTGCACTCAACTTCAAGAGTTAAACCGGTATGTGGATTCAGCAGTCTGCAAACACTTTCTCTGCAGAGTCCCAAAACAGGCGTTTTCAGCCCATTACCGGCATATGGAAGAAACAGCAGTAAGCACAGGGAAATATCTGCTTCTAAATCCAAAACGCAGCTATCTAACAGAACGGTTGTCAATGTGTGCACTCAACTTCCAGAGTTAAACCCGTGTGTGGATTCAGCAGTCTGCAAACACTTTCTCTGCAGAGTCCCAAAACAGGCGTTTTCAGCCCATTACCGGCATATGGAAGAAACAGCAGTAAGCATAGGGAAATATCTGCTTCTAAATCCAAAACGAAGCTATCTAACAGAACGGTTGTCAATGTGTGCACTCAACTTCCAGAGTTAAACCCGTGTGTGGATTCAGCAGTCTGCAAACACTTTTTGTGCAGAGTCTCAAAACAGGCGTTTTCAGCCCAATATTGGCATATTTAAGAAACAGCAGTAAGCACAGGGAAATATCTGCTTCTAAATCCAAAACGCAGCTATCTAACAGAACGGTTGTCAGTGTGTGCACTCAACTTCCAGAGTTAAACCGGTGTGTGGATTCAGCAGTCTGCAAACACTTTCTCTGCAGAGTCCCAAAACAGGCGTTTTCAGCCCATTACCGGCATATGGAAGAAACAGCAGTAAGCACAGGGAAATATCTGCTTCTAAATCCAAAACGCAGCTATCTAACAGAACGGTTGTCAATGTGTGCACTCAACTTCCAGAGTTAAACCCGTGTGTGGATTCAGCAGTCTGCAAACACTTTCTCTGCAGAGTCCCAAAACAGGTGTTTTCAGCCCATTACCGGCATATGAAAGAAACAGCAGTAAGCACAGGGAAATATTTGCTTGTAAATCCAAAACGCAGCTATCTAACAGAACGGTTGTCAATGTGTGCACTCAACTTCCAGAGTTAAACCCGTGTGTGGATTCAGCAGTCTGCAAACACTTTCTCTACAGAGTCCCAAAACAGGCGTTTTCAGCCCATTACCGGCATATGGAAGAAACAGCAGTAAGCACAGGGAAATATCTGCTTCTAAATCCAAAACGCAGCTATCTAACAGAACGGTTGTCAATGTGTGCACTCAACTTCCAGAGTTAAACCCGTGTGTGGATTCAGCAGTCTGCAAACACTTTCTCTGCAGAGTCCCAAAACAGGCGTTTTCAGCCCATTACCGGCATATGGAAGAAACAGCAGTAAGCGCAGGGAAATATCTGCTTCTAAATCCAAAACGCAGCTATCTAACAGAACGGTTGTCAATGTGTGCACTCAACTTCCAGAGTTAAACCCGTGTGTGGATTCAGCAGTCTGCAAACACTTTCTCTGCAGAGTCCCAAAACAGGCGTTTTCAGCCCATTACCGGCATATGGAAGAAACAGCAGTAAGCACAGGGAAATATCTGCTTCTAAATCCAAAACGCAGCTACCTAACACAACGGTTGTCAATGTGTGCACTCAACTTCCAGAGTTAAACCCGTGTGTGGATTCAGCAGTCTGCAGACACTTTCTCTGCAGAGTCCCAAAACAGGCGTTTTCAGCCCATTACCGGCATATGGAAGAAACAGCAGTAAGCACAGGGAAATATCTGCTTCTAAATCCAAAACGCAGCTATCTAACAGAACGGTTGTCAATGTGTGCACTCAACTTCCAGAGTTAAACCCGTGTGTGGATTCAGCAGTCTGCAAACACTTTCTCTGCAGAGTCCCAAAACAGGCGTTTTCAGCCCATTACCGGCATATGGAAGAAACAGCAGTAAGCGCAGGGAAATATCTGCTTCTAAATCCAAAACGCAGCTAACTAACAGAACGGTTGTCAATGTGTGCACTCAACTTCCAGAGTTGAACCCGTGTGTGGATTCAGCGGTCTGCAAACACTTTCTCTGCAGAGTCCCAAAACAGGTGTTTTCAGCCCATTACCGGCATATGGAAGAAACAGCAGTAAGCACAGGGAAATATCTGCTTCTAAATGCAAAACGCAGCTATCTAACAGAACGGTTGTCAATGTGTGCACTCAACTTCCTGAGTTAAACCCGTGTGTGGATTCAGCAGTCTGCAAACACTTTCTCTGCAGAGTCCCAAAACAGGCGTTTTCAGCCCATTACCGGCATATGGAAGAAACAGCAGTAAGCACAGGGAAATATCTGCTTCTAAATCCAAAACGCAGCTATCTAACAGAACGGTTGTCAATGTGTGCACTCAACTTCCAGAGTTAAACCCGTGTGTGGATTCAGCAGTCTGCAAACACTTTCTCTGCAGGGTCCCAAAACTGGCGTTTTCAGCCCATTACCGGCATATGGAAGAAACAGCAGTAAGCACAGGGAAATATCTGCCTCTAAATCCAAAACGCAGCTATCTAACAGAACGGTTGTCAATGTGTGCACTCAACTTTAAGAGTTAAACCGGTGTGTGGATTCAGCAGTCTGCAAACACTTTCTCTGCAGAGTCCCAAAACAGGCGTTTTCAGCCCTTTACCGGCATATGGAAGAAACAGCAGTAAGCACAGGGAAATATCTGCTTCTAAAACCAAAACGCAGCTATCTAACAGAACGGTTGTCAATGTATGCACTCAACTTCCAGAGTTAAACCCGTGTGTGGATTCAGCAGTCTGCAAACACTTTCTCTGCAGAGTCCCAAAACTGGCGTTTTCAGCCCATTACCGGCATATGGAAGAAACAGCAGTAAGCACAGGGAAATATCTGCTTCTAAATCCAAAACGCAGCTGTCTAACAGAACGGTTGTCAATGTGTGCACTCAACTTCAAGAGTTAAACCGGTATGTGGATTCAGCAGTCTGCAAACACTTTCTCTGCAGAGTCCCAAAACAGGCGTTTTCAGCCCATTACCGGCATATGGAAGAAACAGCAGTAAGCACAGGGAAATATCTGCTTCTAAATCCAAAACGCAGCTATCTAACAGAACGGTTGTCAATGTGTGCACTCAACTTCCAGAGTTAAACCCGTGTGTGGATTCAGCAGTCTGCAAACACTTTCTCTGCAGAGTCCCAAAACAGGCGTTTTCAGCCCATTACCGGCATATGGAAGAAACAGCAGTAAGCATAGGGAAATATCTGCTTCTAAATCCAAAACGAAGCTATCTAACAGAACGGTTGTCAATGTGTGCACTCAACTTCCAGAGTTAAACCCGTGTGTGGATTCAGCAGTCTGCAAACACTTTTTGTGCAGAGTCTCAAAACAGGCGTTTTCAGCCCAATATTGGCATATGGAAGAAACAGCAGTATGCACAGGGAAATATCTGCTTCTAAATCCAAAACGCAGCTATCTAACAGAACGGTTGTCAGTGTGTGCACTCAACTTCCAGAGTTAAACCCGTGTGTGGATTCAGCAGTCTGCAAACACTTTCTCTGCAGAGTCCCAAAACAGGCGTTTTCAGCCCATTACCGGCATATGGAAGAAACAGCAGTAAGCACAGGGAAATATCTGCTTCTAAATCCAAAACGCAGCTATCTAACAGAACGGTTGTCAATGTGTGCACTCAACTTCCAGAGTTAAACCGGTGTGTGGATTCAGCAGTCTGCAAACACTTTCTCTGCAGAGTCCCAAAACAGGCGTTTTCAGCCCATTACCGGCATATGGAAGAAACAGCAGTAAGCACAGGGAAATATCTGCTTCTAAATCCAAAATGCAGCTATCTAACAGAACGGTTGTCAATGTGTGCACTCAACTTCCAGAGTTAAACCCGTGTGTGGATTCAGCAGTCTGCAAACACTTTCTCTGCAGCGTCCCAAAACAGGCGTTTTCAGCCCATTACCGGCATATGGAAGAAACAGCAGTAAGCACAGGGAAATATCTGCTTCTAAATCCAAAACGCAGCTATCTAACAGAACGGATGTCAATGTGTGCACTCAACTTCCAGAGTTAAACCGGTGTGTGGATTCAGCAGTCTGCAAACACTTTCTCTGCAGAGTCCCAAAACAGGCGTTTTCAGCCCATTACCGGCATATGGGAGAAACAGCAGTAAGCATAGGGAAATATCTGCTTCTAAATCCAAAACAAAGCTATCTAACAGAACGGTTGTCAATGTGTGCACTCAACTTCCAGAGTTAAACCCGTGTGTGGATTCAGCAGTCTGCAAACACTTTTTGTGCAGAGTCTCAAAACAGGCGTTTTCAGCCCAATAGGGGCATATGGAAGAAACAGCAGTAAGCACAGGGAAATATCTGCTTCTAAATCCAAAACGCAGCTATCTAACAGAACGGTTGTCAATGTGTGCACTCAACTTCCAGAGTTAAACCCGTGTGTGGTTTCAGCAGTCTGCAAACACTTTCTCTGCAGAGTCTCAAAACAGGCGTTTTCAGCCCATTACCGGCATATGGAAGAAACAGCAGTAAGCACAGGGAAATATCTGCTTCTAAATCCAAAACGCAGCTATCTAACAGAACGGTTGTCAATGTGTGCACTCAACTTCCAGAGTTAAACCCGTGTGTGGATTCAGCAGTCTGCAAACACTTTCTCTGCAGAGTCCCAAAACAGGCGTTTTCAGTCCATTACCGGCATATGGAAGAAACAGCAGTAAGCGCAGGGAAATATCTGCTACTAAATCCAAAACGCAGCTATCTAACAGAACGGTTGTCAATGTGTGCACTCAACTTCCAGAGTTAAACCCGTGTGTGGATTCAGCAGTCTGCAAACACTTTCTCTGCAGAGACCCAAAACAGGCGTTTTCAGCCCATTACGGGCATATGGAAGAAACAGCAGTAAGCACAGGGAAATGTCTGCTTCTAAATCCAAAACGCAGCTATCTAACAGAACGGTTGTCAATGTGTGCACTCAACTTCCAGAGTTAAACCCGTGTGTGGATTCAGCAGTCTGCAAACACTTTCTCTGCAGAGTCCCAAAACAGGCGTTTTCAGCCCATTACCGGCATATGGAAGAAACAGCAGTAAGCACAGGGAAATATCGGCTTCTAAATCCAAAACGCAGCTATCTAACAGAACGGTTGTCAATGTGTGCACTCAACTTCCAGAGTTAAACCCGTGTGTGGATTCAGCAGTCTGCAAACACTTTCTCTGCAGAGTCCCAAAACAGGCGTTTTCAGCCCATTACCGGCATATGGAAGAAACAGCAGTAAGCACAGGGAAATATCTGCTTCTAAATCCAAAACGCAGCTATCTAACAGAACGGTTGTCAATGTGTGCACTCAACTTCCAGAGTTAAACCCGTGTGTGGATTCAGCAGTCTGCAAACACTTTCTCTGCAGAGTCCCAAAACAGGCGTTTTCAGCCCATTACCGGCATATGGAAGAAACAGCAGTAAGCACAGGGAAATATCTGCTTCTACATCCAAAACGCAGCTATCTAACAGAACGGTTGTCAATGCGTGCACTCAACTTCCAGAGTTAAACCCGTGTGTGGATTCAGCAGTCTGCAAACACTTTCTCTGCAGAGTCCCAAAACAGGCGTTTTCAGCCCATTACCGGCATATGGAAGAAACAGCAGTAAGCACAGGGAAATATCTGCTTCTAAATCCAAAACGCAGCTATCTAACAGAACGGTTGTCAATGTGTGCACTCAACTTCCAGAGTTAAACCCGTGTGTGGATTCAGCAGTCTGCAAACACTTTCTCTGCAGAGTCCCAAAACAGGCGTTTTCAGCCCATTACCGGCATATGGAAGAAACAGCAGTAAGCACAGGGAAATATCTGCTTCTAAATCCAAAACGCAGCTATCTAACAGAACGGTTGTCAATGTATGCACTCAACTTCCAGAGTTAAACCCGTGTGTGGATTCAGCAGTCTGCAAACACTTTCTCTGCAGAGTCCCAAAACAGGCGTTTTCAGCCCATTACCGGCATATGGAAGAAACAGCAGTAAGCACAGGGAAATATCTGCTTCTAAATCCAAAACGCAGCTATCTAACAGAACGGTTGTCAATGTGTGCACTCAACTTCCAGAGTTAAACCCGTGTGTGGATTCAGCAGTCTGCAAACACTTTCTCTGCAGAGTCCCAAAACAGGCGTTTTCAGCCCATTACCGGCATATGGAAGAAACAGCAGTAAGCACAGGGAAATATCTGCTTCTAAATCCAAAACGCAGCTATCTAACAGAACGGTTGTCAATGTATGCACTCAACTTCCAGAGTTAAACCCGTGTGTGGATTCAGCAGTCTGCAAACACTTTCTCTGCAGAGTCCCAAAACAGGCGCTTTCAGCCCATTACCGGCATATGGAAGAAACAGCAGTAAGCACAGGGAAATATCTGCTTCTAAATCCAAAACGCAGCTATCTAACAGAACGGTTGTCAATGTGTGCACTCAACTTCCAGAGTTAAACCCGTGTGTGGATTCAGCAGTCTGCAAACACTTTCTCTGCAGAGTCCCAAAACAGGCGTTTTCAGCCCATTACCGGCATATGGAAGAAACAGCAGTAAGCACAGGGAAATATCTGCTTCTAAATCCAAAACGCAGCTGTCTAACAGAACGGTTGTCAATGTGTGCACTCAACTTCAAGAGTTAAACCGGTATGTGGATTCAGCAGTCTGCAAACACTTTCTCTGCAGAGTCCCAAAACAGGCGTTTTCAGCCCATTACCGGCATATGGAAGAAACAGCAGTAAGCACAGGGAAATATCTGCTTCTAAATCCAAAACGCAGCTATCTAACAGAACGGTTGTCAATGTGTGCACTCAACTTCCAGAGTTAAACCCGTGTGTGGATTCAGCAGTCTGCAAACACTTTCTCTGCAGAGTCCCAAAACAGGCGTTTTCAGCCCATTACCGGCATATGGAAGAAACAGCAGTAAGCACAGGGAAATATCTGCTTCTAAATGCAAAACGCAGCTATCTAACAGAACGGTTGTCAATGTGTGCACTCAACTTCCAGAGTTAAACCCATGTGTGAATTCAGCAGTCTGCAAACACTTTCTCTGCAGAGTCCCAAAACAGGCGTTTTCAGCCCATTACCGGCATATGGAAGAAACAGCAGTAAGCACAGGGAAATATCTGCTTCTAAATCCAAAACGCAGCTATCTAACAGAACGGTTGTCAATGTGTGCACTCAACTTCCAGAGTTAAACCCGTGTGTGGATTCAGCAGTCTGCAAACACTTTCTCTGCAGAGTCCCAAAACAGGCGTCTTCAGCCCATTACCGGCATATGGAAGAAACAGCAGTAAGCACAGGGAAATATCTGCTTCTAAATCCAAAACGCAGCTATCTAACAGAACGGTTGTCAATGTGTGCACTCAACTTCAAGAGTTAAACCGGTGTGTGGATTCAGCAGTCTGCAAACACTTTCTCTGCAGAGTCCCAAAACAGGCGTTTTCAGCCCATTACCGGCATATGGAAGAAACAGCAGTAAGCACAGGGAAATATCTGCTTCTAATTCCAAAACGCAGCTATCTAACAGAACGGTTGTCAATGTATGCACTCAACTTCCAGAGTTAAACCCGTGTGTGGATTCAGCGGTCTGCAAACACTTTCTCTGCAGAGTCCCAAAACAGGCGTTTTCAGCCCATTACCGGCATATGGAAGAAACAGCAGTAAGCACAGGGAAATATCTGCTTCTAAATCCAAAACGCAGCTATCTAACAGAACGGTTTTCAATGTGTGCACTCAACTTCCAGAGTTAAACCAGTGTGTGGATTCAGCAGTCTGCAAACACTTTCTCTGCAGAGTCCCAAAACAGGCGTTTTCAGCCCATTACCGGCATATGGAAGAAACAGCAGTAAGCACAGGGAAATATCTGCTTCTAAATCCAAAACGCAGCTACCTAACAGAACGGTTGTCAATGTGTGCACTCAACTTGCAGAGTTAAACCCGTGTGTGGATTCAGCAGTCTGCAAACACTTTCTCTGCAGAGTCCCAAAACAGGCGTTTTCAGCCCATTACCGGCATATGGAAGAAACAGCAGTAAGCACAGGGAAATATCTGCTTCTAAATCCAAAACACAGCTATCTAACAGAACGGTTGTCAATGTGTGCACTCAACTTCCAGAGTTAAACCCGTGTGTGGATTCAGCAGTCTGCAAACACTTTCTCTGCAGAGTCTCAAAACAGGCGTTTTCAGCCCATTACCGGCATATGGAAGAAACAGCAGTAAGCACAGGGAAATATCTGCTTCTAAATCCAAAACGCAGCTATCTAACAGAACGGTTGTCAATGTGTGCACTCAACTTCCAGAGTTAAACCCGTGTGTGGATTCAGCAGTCTGCAAACACTTTCTCTGCAGAGTCCCAAAACAGGCGTTTTCAGCCCATTACCGGCATATGGAAGAAACAGCAGTAAGCACAGGGAAATATCTGCTTCTAAATCCAAAACGCAGCTATCTAACAGAACGGTTGTCAATGTATGCACTCAACTTCCAGAGTTAAACCCGTGTGTGGATTCAGCAGTCTGCAAACACTTTCTCTGCAGAGTCCCAAAACAGGCGTTTTCAGCCCATTACCGGCATATGGAAGAAACAGCAGTAAGCACAGGGAAATATCTGCTTCTAAATCCAAAACGCAGCTATCTAACAGAACGGTTGTCAATGTGTGCACTCAACTTCCAGAGTTAAACCGGTGTGTGGATTCAGCAGTCTGCAAACACTTTCTCTGCAGAGTCCCAAAACAGGCGTTTTCAGCCCATTACCGGCATATGGAAGAAACAGCAGTAAGCACAGGGAAATATCTGCTTCTAAATCCAAAACGCAGCTATCTAACAGAACGGTTGTCAATGTGTGCACTCAACTTCCAGAGTTAAACCCGTGTGTGGATTCAGCAGTCTGCAAACACTTTCTCTGCAGAGTCCCAAAACAGGCGTTTTCAGCCCATTACCGGCATATGGAAGAAACAGCAGTAAGCACAGGGAAATATCTGCTTCTAAATCCAAAACGCAGCTACCTAACAGAACGGTTGTCAATGTGTGCACTCAACTTCCAGAGTTAAACCCGTGTGTGGATTCAGCAGTCTGCAAACACTTTCTCTGCAGAGTCCCAAAACAGGCGTTTTCAGCCCATTACCGGCATATGGAAGAAACAGCAGTAAGCACAGGGAAATATCTGCTTCTAAATCCAAAACGCAGCTATCTAACAGAACGGTTGTCAATGTATGCACTCAACTTCCAGAGTTAAACCCGTGTGTGGATTCAGCAGTCTGCAAATACTTTCTCTGCAGAGTCCCAAAACTGGCGTTTTCAGCCCATTACCGGCATATGGAAGAAACAGCAGTAAGCACAGGGAAATATCTGCTTCTAAATCCAAAACGCAGCTATCTAACAGAACGGTTGTCAATGTGTGCACTCAACTTCAAGAGTTAAACCGGTGTGTGGATTCAGCAGTCTGCAAACACTTTCTCTGCAGAGTCCCAAAAACAGGCGTTTTCAGCCCATTACCGGCATATGGAAGAAACAGCAGTAAGCACAGGGAAATATCTGCTTCTAAATCCAAAACGCAGCTATCTAACAGAACGGTTGTCAATGTGTGCACTCAACTTCCAGAGTTAAACCCGTGTGTGGATTCAGCAGTCTGCAAACACTTTCTCTGCAGAGTCCCAAAACAGGCGTTTTCAGCCCATTACCGGCATATGGAAGAAACAGCAGTAAGCACAGGGAAATATCTGCTTCTAAATCCAAAACGCAGCTATCTAACAGAACGGTTGTCAATGTGTGCACTCAACTTCAAGAGTTAAACCGGTGTGTGGATTCAGCAGTCTGCAAACACTTTCTCTGCAGAGTCCCAAAACAGGCGTTTTCAGCCCATTACCGGCATATGGAAGAAACAGCAGTAAGCACAGGGAAATATCTGCTTCTAATTCCAAAACGCAGCTATCTAACAGAACGGTTGTCAATGTATGCACTCAACTTCCAGAGTTAAACCGGTGTGTGGATTCAGCAGTCTGCAAACACTTTCTCTGCAGAGTCCCAAAACAGGCGTTTTCAGCCCATTACCGGCATATGGAAGAAACAGCAGTAAGCACAGGGAAATATCTGCTTCTAAATCCAAAACGCAGCTATCTAACAGAACGGTTTTCAATGTGTGCACTCAACTTCCAGAGTTAAACCAGTGTGTGGATTCAGCAGTCTGCAAACACTTTCTCTGCAGAGTCCCAAAACAGGCGTTTTCAGCCCATTACCGGCATAGGGAAGAAACAGCAGTAAGCACAGGGAAATATCTGCTTATAAATCCAAAACGCAGCTATCTAACAGAACGGTTGTCAATGTGTGCACTCAACTTCCAGAGTTAAACCCGTGTGTGGATTCAGCAGTCTGCAAACACTTTCTCTGCAGAGTCCCAAAACAGGCGTTTTCAGCCCATTACCGGCATATGGAAGAAACAGCAGTAAGCACAGGGAAATATCTGCTTCTAAATCCAAAACGCAGCTATCTAACAGAACGGTTGTCAATGTGTGCACTCAACTTCCAGAGTTAAACCCGTGTGTGGATTCAGCAGTCTGCAAACACTTTATCTGCAGAGTCCCAAAACAGGCGTTTTCAGCCCATTTCCGGCATATGGAAGAAACAGCAGTAAGCACAGGGAAATATCTGCTTCTAAATCCAAAACGCAGCTATCTAACAGAACGGTTGTCAATGTGTGCACTCAACTTCCAGAGTTAAACCCGTGTGTGGATTCAGCAGTCTGCAAACACTTTCTCTGCAGAGTCCCAAAACAGGCGTTTTCAGCCCATTACCGGCATATGGAAGAAACAGCAGTAAGCACAGGGAAATATCTGCTTCTAAATCCAAAACGCAGCTATCTAACAGAACGGTTGTCAATGTGTGCACTCAACTTCCAGAGTTAAACCCGTGTGTGGATTCAGCAGTCTGCAAACACTTTCTCTGCAGAGTCCCAAAACAGGCGTTTTCAGCCCATTACCGGCATATGGAAGAAACAGCAGTAAGCACAGGGAAATATCTGCTTCTAAATCCAAAACGCAGCTATCTAACAGAACGGTTGTCAATGTGTGCACTCAACTTCCAGAGTTAAACCCGTGTGTGGATTCAGCAGTCTGCAAACACTTTCTCTGCAGAGTCCCAAAACAGGCGTTTTCAGCCCATTACCGGCATATGGAAGAAACAGCAGTAAGCACAGGGAAATATCTGCTTCTAAATCCAAAACGCAGCTATCTAACAGAACGGTTGTCAATGTGTGCACTCAACTTCCAGAGTTAAACCCGTGTGTGGATTCAGCAGTCTGCAAACACTTTCTCTGCAGAGTCCCAAAACAGGTGTTTTCAGCCCATTACCGGCATATGGAAGAAACAGCAGTAAGCACAGGGAAATATCTGCTTCTAAATCCAAAACGCAGCTATCTAACAGAACGGTTGTCAATGTGTGCACTCAACTTCCAGAGTTAAACCCGTGTGTGGATTCAGCAGTCTGCAAACACTTTCTCTGCAGAGTCCCAAAACAGGCGTTTTCAGCCCATTACCGGCATATGGAAGAAACAGCAGTAAGCACAGGGAAATATCTGCTTCTAAATCCAAAACGCAGCTATCTAGCAGAACGGTTGTCAATGTGTGCACTCAACTTCAAGAGTTAAACCGGTGTGTGGATTCAGCAGTCTGCAAACACTTTCTCTGCAGAGTCCCAAAACAGGCGTTTTCAGCCCATTACCGGCATATGGAAGAAACAGCAGTAAGCACAGGGAAATATCTGCTTCTAAATCCAAAACGCAGCTATCTAACAGAACGGTTGTCAATGTGTGCACTCAACTTCCAGAGTTAAACCCGTGTGTGGATTCAGCAGTCTGCAAACACTTTCTCTGCAGAGTCCCAAAACAGGCGTTTTCAGCCCATTACCGGCATATGGAAGAAACAGCAGTAAGCACAGGAAATATCTGCTTCTAAATCCAAAACGCAGCTATCTAACAGAACGGTTGTCAATGTGTGCACTCAACTTGCAGAGTTATACCCGTGTGTGGATTCAGCAGTCTGCAAACACTTTCTCTGCAGAGTCCCAAAACAGGCGTTTTCAGCCCATTACCGGCATATGGAAGAAACAGCAGTAAGCACAGGGAAATATCTGCTTCTAAATCCAAAACGCAGCTATCTAACTGAACGGTTGTCAATGTGTGCACTCAACTTCCAGAGTTAAACCCGTGTGTGGATTCATCAGTCTGCAAACACTTTCTCTGCAGAGTCCCAAAACAGGCGTTTTCAGCCCATTACCGGCATATGGAAGAAACAGCAGTAAGCACAGGGAAATATCTGCTTCTAAATCCAAAACGCAGCTATCTAACAGAACGGTTGTCAATGTGTGCACTCAACTTCCAGAGTTAAACCCGTGTGTGGATTCAGCAGTCTGCAAACACTTTCTCTGCAGAGTCCCAAAACAGGCGTTTTCAGCCCATTACCGGCATATGGAAGAAACAGCAGTAAGCGCAGGGAAATATCTGCTTCTAAGTCCAAAACGCAGCTAACTAACAGAACGGTTGTCAATGTGTGCACTCAACTTCCAGAGTTAAACCGGTGTGTGGATTCAGCAGTCTGCAAACACTTTCTCTGCAGAGTCCCAAAACAGTCGTTTTCAGCCCATTACCGGCATATGGAAGAAACAGCAGTAAGCACAGGGAAATATCTGCTTCTAAATCCAAAACGCAGCTATCTAACAGAACGGTTGTCAATGTGTGCACTCAACTTGCAGAGTTAAACCCGTGTGTGGATTCAGCTGTCTGCAAACACTTTCTCTGCAGAGTCCCAAAACAGGCGTTTTCAGCCCATTACCGGCATATGGAAGAAACAGCAGTAAGCACAGGGAAATATCTGCTTCTAAATCCAAAACGCAGCTATCTAACAGAACGGTTGTCAATGTGTGCACTCAACTTCCAGAGTTAAACCCGTGTGTGGATTCAGCAGTCTGCAAACACTTTCTCTGCAGAGTCCCAAAACAGGCGTATTCAGCCCATTACCGGCATATGGAAGAAACAGCAGTAAGCACAGGGAAATATCTGCTTCTAAATCCAAAACGCAGCTATCTAAGAGAACGGTTGTCAATGTGTGCACTCAACTTCCAGAGTTAAACCCGTGTGTGGATTCAGCAGTCTGCAAACACTTTCTCTGCAGAGTCCCAAAACAGGCGTTTTCAGCCCATTACCGGCATACGGAAGAAACAGCAGTAAGCACAGAGAAATATCTGCTTCTAAATCCAAAACGCAGCTATCTAACAGAACGGTTGTCAATGTGTGCACTCAACTTCCAGAGTTAAACCCGTGTGTGGATTCAGCAGTCTGCAAACACTTTCTCTGCAGAGTCCCAAAACAGGCATTTTCTGCCCATTACCGGCATATGTAAGAAACAGCAGTAAGCACAGGGAAATATGTGCTTCTAAATCCAAAACGCAGCTATCTAACAGAACGGTTGTCAATGTGTGCACTCAACTTCCAGAGTTAAACCGGTGTGTGGAATCAGCAGTCTGCAAACACTTTCTCTGCAGAGTCCCAAAACAGGCGTTTTCAGCCCATTACCGGCATATGGAAGAAACAGCAGTAAGCACAGGGAAATATCTGCTTCTAAATCCAAAACGCAGCTATCTAACAGAACGGTTGTCAATGTATGCACTCAACTTCCAGAGTTAAACCCGTGTGTGGAATCAGCAGTCTGCAAACACTTTCTCTGCAGAGTCCGAAAACAGGCGTTTTCAGCCCATTACCGGCATATGGAAGAAACAGCAGTAAGCACAGGGAAATATCTGCTTCTAAATCCAAAACGCAGCTACCTAAAAGAACGGTTGTCAATGTGTGCACTCAACTTCCAGAGTTAAACCCGTGTGTGGATTCAGCAGTCTGCAAACACTTTCTCTGCAGAGTCCCAAAACAGGCGTTTTCAGCCCATTACCGGCATATGGAAGAAACAGCAGTAAGCACAGGGAAATATCTGCTTCTAAATCCAAAACGCAGCTATCTAACAGAACGGTTGTCAATGTGTGCACTCAACTTCCAGAGTTAAACCCGTGTGTGGATTCAGCAGTCTGCAAACACTTTCTCTGCAGAGTCCCAAAACAGGCGTTTTCAGCCCATTACCGGCATATGGAAGAAACAGCAGTAAGCACAGGGAAATATCTGCTTCTAAATCCAAAACGCAGTTATCTAACAGAACGGTTGTCAATGTGTGCACTCAACTTCCAGAGTTAAACCCGTGTGTGGATTCAGCAGTCTGCAAACACTTTCTCTGCAGAGTCCCAAAACAGGCGTTTTCAGCCCATTACCGGCATATGGAAGAAACAGCAGTAAGCACAGGGAAATATCTGCTTCTAAATCCAAAACGCAGCTATCTAACAGAACGGTTGTCAATGTATGCACTCAACTTCCAGAGTTAAACCCGTGTGTGGATTCAGCAGTCTGCAAACACTTTCTCTGCAGAGTCCCAAAACAGGCGTTTTCAGCCCATTACCGGCATATGGAAGAAACAGCAGTAAGCACAGGGAAATATCTGCCTCTAAATCCAAAACGCAGCTATCTAACAGAACGGTTGTCAATGTGTGCACTCAACTTTAAGAGTTAAACCGGTGTGGGGATTCAGCAGTCTGCAAACACTTTCTCTGCAGAGTCCCAAAACAGGCGTTTTCAGCCCATTACCGGCATATGGAAGAAACAGCAGTAAGCACAGGGAAATATCTGCTTCTAAATCCAAAACGCAGCTATCTAACAGAACGGTTGTCAATGTATGCACTCAACTTCCAGAGTTAAACCCGTGTGTGGATTCAGCAGTCTGCAAACACTTTCTCTGCAGAGGCCCAAAACTGGCGTTTTCAGCCCATTACCGGCATATGGAAGAAACAGCAGTAAGCACAGGGAAATATCTGCTTCTAAATCCAAAACGCAGCTATCTAACAGAACGGTTGTCAATGTGTGCACTCAACTTCAAGAGTTAAACCGGTGTGTGGATTCAGCAGTCTGCAAACACTTTCTCTGCAGAGTCCCAAAACAGGCGTTTTCAGCCCATTACCGGCATATGGAAGAAACAGCAGTAAGCACAGGGAAATATCTGCTTCTAAATCCAAAACGCAGCTATCTAACAGAACGGTTGTCAATGTGTGCACTCAACTTCCAGAGTTAAACCCGTGTGTGGATTCAGCAGTCTGCAAACACTTTCTCTGCAGAGTCCCAAAACAGGCGTTTTCAGCCCATTACCGGCATATGGAAGAAACAGCAGTAAGCACAGGGAAATATCTGCTTCTAAATCCAAAACGCAGCTATCTAACAGAACGGTTGTCAATGTGTGCACTCAACTTCCAGAGTTAAACCGGTGTGTGAATTCAGCAGTCTGCAAACACTTTCTCTGCAGAGTCCCAAAACAGGCGTTTTCAGCCCATTACCGGCATATGGAAGAAACAGCAGTAAGCACAGGGAAATATCTGCTTCTAAATCCAAAACGCAGCTATCTAACAGAACGGTTGTCAATGTATGCACTCAACTTCCAGAGGTAAACCCGTTTGTGGATTCAGCAGTCTGCAAACACTTTCTCTGCAGGGTCCCAAAACAGGCGTTTTCAGCCCATTACCGGCATATGGAAGAAACAGCAGTAAGCACAGGGAAATATCTGCTTCTAAATCCAAAACGCAGCTATCTAACAGAACGGTTTTCAATGTGTGCACTCAACTTCCAGAGTTAAACCCGTGTGTGGATTCAGCAGTCTGCAAACACTTTCTCTACAGAGTCCCAAAACAGGCATTTTCAGCCCATTACCGGCATATGGAAGAAACAGCAGTAAGCACAGGGAAATATCTGCTTCTAAATCCAAAACGCAGCTATCTAACAGAACGGTTGTCAATGTGTGCACTCAACTTCCAGAGTTAAACCCGTGTGTGGATTCAGCAGTCTGCAAACACTTTCTCTGCAGAGTCCCAAAACAGGCGTTTTCAGCCCATTACCGGCATATGGAAGAAACAGCAGTAAGCACAGGGAAATATCTGCTTCTAAATCCAAAACGCAGCTATCTAACAGAACGGTTGTCAATGTGTGCACTCAACTTCAAGAGTTAAACCGGTGTGTGGATTCAGCAGTCTGCAAACACTTTCTCTGCAGAGTCCCAAAACAGGCGTTTTCAGCCCATTACCGGCATATGGAAGAAACAGCAGTAAGCACAGGGAAATATCTGCTTCTACATCCAAAACGCAGCTATCTAACAGAACGGTTGTCAATGTATGCACTCAACTTCCAGAGTTAAACCCGTGTGTGGATTCAGCAGTCTGCAAACACTTTCTCTGCAGAGTCCCAAAACAGGCGTTTTCAGCCCATTACCGGCATATGGAAGAAACAGCAGTAAGCACAGGGAAATATCTGCTTCTAAATCCAAAACGCAGCTATCTAACAGAACGGTTGTCAATGTGTGCACTCAACTTCAAGAGTTAAACCGGTGTGTGGATTCAGCAGTCTGCAAACACTTTCTCTGCAGAGTCCCAAAACAGGCGTTTTCAGCCCATTACCTGCATATGGAAGAAACAGCAGTAAGCACAGGGAAATATCTGCTTCTAAATCCAAAACGCAGCTACCTAACAGAACGGTTGTCAATGTGTGCACTCAACTTGCAGAGTTAAACCCGTGTGTGGATTCAGCAGTCTGCAAACACTTTCTCTGCAGAGTCCCAAAACAGGCGTTTTCAGCCCATTACCGGCATATGGAAGAAACAGCAGTAAGCACAGGGAAATATCTGCTTCTAAATCCAAAACGCAGCTATCTAACAGAACGGTTGTCAATGTGTGCACTCAACTTCAAGAGTTAAACCGGTGTGTGGATTCAGCAGTCTGCAAACACTTTCTCTGCAGAGTCCCAAAACAGGCATTTTCTGCCCATTACCGGCATATGTAAGAAACAGCAGTAAGCACAGGGAAATATGTGCTTCTAAATCCAAAACGCAGCTATCTAACAGAACGGTTGTCAATGTGTGCACTCAACTTCCAGAGTCAAACCGGTGTGTGGAATCAGCAGTCTGCAAACACTTTCTCTGCAGAGTCCCAAAACAGGCGTTTTCAGCCCATTACCGGCATATGGAAGAAACAGCAGTAAGCACAGGGAAATATCTGCTTCTAAATCCAAAACGCAGCTATCTAACAGAACGGTTGTCAATGTATGCACTCAACTTCCAGAGTTAAACCCGTGTGTGGAATCAGCAGTCTGCAAACACTTTCTCTGCAGAGTCCGAAAACAGGCGTTTTCAGCCCATTACCGGCATATGGAAGAAACAGCAGTAAGCACAGGGAAATATCTGCTTCTAAATCCAAAACGCAGCTACCTAAAAGAACGGTTGTCAATGTGTGCACTCAACTTCCAGAGTTAAACCCGTGTGTGGATTCAGCAGTCTGCAAACACTTTCTCTGCAGAGTCCCAAAACAGGCGTTTTCAGCCCATTACCGGCATATGGAAGAAACAGCAGTAAGCACAGGGAAATATCTGCTTCTAAATCCAAAACGCAGCTATCTAACAGAACGGTTGTCAATGTGTGCACTCAACTTCCAGAGTTAAACCCGTGTGTGGATTCAGCAGTCTTCAAACACTTTCTCTGCAGAGTCCCAAAACAGGCGTTTTCAGCCCATTACCGGCATATGGAAGAAACAGCAGTAAGCACAGGGAAATATCTGCTTCTAAATCCAAAACGCAGTTATCTAACAGAACGGTTGTCAATGTGTGCACTCAACTTCCAGAGTTAAACCCGTGTGTGGATTCAGCAGTCTGCAAACACTTTCTCTGCAGAGTCCCAAAACAGGCGTTTTCAGCCCATTACCGGCATTTGGAAGAAACAGCAGTAAGCACAGGGAAATATCTGCTTCTAAATCCAAAACGCAGCTATCTAACAGAACGGTTGTCAATGTGTGCACTCAACTTCCAGAGTTAAACCCGTGTGTGGATTCAGCAGTCTGCAAACACTTTCTCTGCAGAGTCCCAAAACAGGCGTTTTCAGCCCATTACCGGCATATGGAAGAAACAGCAGTAAGCACAGGGAAATATCTGCCTCTAAATCCAAAACGCAGCTATCTAACAGAACGGTTGTCAATGTGTGCACTCAACTTTAAGAGTTAAACCGGTGTGTGGATTCAGCAGTCTGCAAACACTTTCTCTGCAGAGTCCCAAAACAGGCGTTTTCAGTCCATTACCGGCATATGGAAGAAACAGCAGTAAGCACAGGGAAATATCTGCTTCTAAATCCAAAACGCAGCTATCTAACAGAACGGTTGTCAATGTATGCACTCAACTTCCAGAGTTAAACCCGTGTGTGGATTCAGCAGTCTGCAAACACTTTCTCTGCAGAGGCCCAAAACTGGCGTTTTCAGCCCATTACCGGCATATGGAAGAAACAGCAGTAAGCACAGGGAAATATCTGCTTCTAAATCCAAAACGCAGCTATCTAACAGAACGGTTGTCAATGTGTGCACTCAACTTCAAGAGTTAAACCGGTGTGTGGATTCAGCAGTCTGCAAACACTTTCTCTGCAGAGTCCCAAAACAGGCGTTTTCAGCCCATTACCGGCATATGGAAGAAACAGCAGTAAGCACAGGGAAATATCTGCTTCTAAATCCAAAACGCAGCTATCTAACAGAACGGTTGTCAATGTGTGCACTCAACTTCCAGAGTTAAACCCGTGTGTGGATTCAGCAGTCTGCAAACACTTTCTCTGCAGAGTCCCAAAACAGGCGTTTTCAGCCCATTACCGGCATATGGAAGAAACAGCAGTAAGCACAGGGAAATATCTGCTTCTAAATCCAAAACGCAGCTATCTAACAGAACGGTTGTCAATGTGTGCACTCAACTTCCAGAGTTAAACCGGTGTGTGAATTCAGCAGTCTGCAAACACTTTCTCTGCAGAGTCCCAAAACAGGCGTTTTCAGCCCATTACCGGCATATGGAAGAAACAGCAGTAAGCACAGGGAAATATCTGCTTCTAAATCCAAAACGCAGCTATCTAACAGAACGGTTGTCAATGTATGCACTCAACTTCCAGAGGTAAACCCGTTTGTGGATTCAGCAGTCTGCAAACACTTTCTCTGCAGGGTCCCAAAACAGGCGTTTTCAGCCCATTACCGGCATATGGAAGAAACAGCAGTAAGCACAGGGAAATATCTGCTTCTAAATCCAAAACGCAGCTATCTAACAGAACGGTTTTCAATGTGTGCACTCAACTTCCAGAGTTAAACCCGTGTGTGGATTCAGCAGTCTGCAAACACTTTCTCTACAGAGTCCCAAAACAGGCATTTTCAGCCCATTACCGGCATATGGAAGAAACAGCAGTAAGCACAGGGAAATATCTGCTTCTAAATCCAAAACGCAGCTATCTAACAGAACGGTTGTCAATGTGTGCACTCAACTTCCAGAGTTAAACCCGTGTGTGGATTCAGCAGTCTGCAAACACTTTCTCTGCAGAGTCCCAAAACAGGCGTTTTCAGCCCATTACCGGCATATGGAAGAAACAGCAGTAAGCACAGGGAAATATCTGCTTCTAAATCCAAAACGCAGCTATCTAACAGAACGGTTGTCAATGTGTGCACTCAACTTCAAGAGTTAAACCGGTGTGTGGATTCAGCAGTCTGCAAACACTTTCTCTGCAGAGTCCCAAAACAGGCGTTTTCAGCCCATTACCGGCATATGGAAGAAACAGCAGTAAGCACAGGGAAATATCTGATTCTACATCCAAAACGCAGCTATCTAACAGAACGGTTGTCAATGTATGCACTCAACTTCCAGAGTTAAACCCGTGTGTGGATTCAGCAGTCTGCAAACACTTTCTCTGCAGAGTCCCAAAACAGGCGTTTTCAGCCCATTACCGGCATATGGAAGAAACAGCAGTAAGCACAGGGAAATATCTGCTTCTAAATCCAAAACGCAGCTATCTAACAGAACGGTTGTCAATGTGTGCACTCAACTTCAAGAGTTAAACCGGTGTGTGGATTCAGCAGTCTGCAAACACTTTCTCTGCAGAGTCCCAAAACAGGCGTTTTCAGCCCATTACCTGCATATGGAAGAAACAGCAGTAAGCACAGGGAAATATCTGCTTCTAAATCCAAAACGCAGCTACCTAACAGAACGGTTGTCAATGTGTGCACTCAACTTGCAGAGTTAAACCCGTGTGTGGATTCAGCAGTCTGCAAACACTTTCTCTGCAGAGTCCCAAAACAGGCGTTTTCAGCCCATTACCGGCATATGGAAGAAACAGCAGTAAGCACAGGGAAATATCTGCTTCTAAATCCAAAACACAGCTATCTAACAGAACGGTTGTCAATGTGTGCACTCAACTTCCAGAGTTAAACCCGTGTGTGGATTCAGCAGTCTGCAAACACTTTCTCTGCAGAGTCCCAAAACAGGCGTTTTCAGCCCATTACCGGCATATGGAAGAAACAGCAGTAAGCACAGGGAAATATCTGCTTCTAAATCCAAAACGCAGCTATCTAACAGAACGGTTGTCAATGTGTGCACTCAACTTCCAGAGTTAAACCGGTGTGTGGATTCAGCAGTCTGCAAACACTTTCTCTGCAGAGTCCCAAAACAGGCGTTTTCAGCCCATTACCGGCATATGGAAGAAACAGCAGTAAGCACAGGGAAATATCTGCTTCTAAATCCAAAACGCAGCTATCTAACAGAACGGTTGTCAATGTATGCACTCAACTTCCAGAGTTAAACCCGTGTGTGGATTCAGCAGTCTGCAAACACTTTCTCTGCAGAGTCCCAAAACAGGCGTTTTCAGCCCATTACCGGCATATGGAAGAAACAGCAGTAAGCACAGGGAAATATTTGCTTCTAAATCCAAAACGCAGCTATCTAACAGAACGGTTGTCAATGTGTGCACTCAACTTCCAGAGTTAAACCCGTGTGTGGATTCAGCAGTCTGCAAACACTTTCTCTGCAGAGTCCCAAAACAGGCGTTTTCAGCCCATTACCGGCATATGGAAGAAACAGCAGTAAGCACAGGGAAATATCTGCTTCTAAATCCAAAACGCAGCTATCTAACAGAACGGTTGTCAATGTATGCACTCAACTTCCAGAGTTAAACCCGTGTGTGGATTCAGCAGTCTGCAAACACTTTCTCTGCAGAGTCCCAAAACAGGCGCTTTCAGCCCATTACCGGCATATGGAAGAAACAGCAGTAAGCACAGGGAAATATCTGCTTCTAAATCCAAAACGCAGCTATCTAACAGAACGGTTGTCAATGTGTGCACTCAACTTCCAGAGTTAAACCCATGTGTGGATTCAGCAGTCTGCAAACACTTTCTCTGCAGAGTCCCAAAACAGGCGTTTTCAGCCCATTACCGGCATATGGAAGAAACAGCAGTAAGCACAGGGAAATATCTGCTTCTAAATCCAAAACGCAGCTACCTAACAGAACGGTTGTCAATGTGTGCACTCAACTTCCAGAGTTAAACCCGTGTGTGGATTCAGCAGTCTGCAAACACTTTCTCTGCAGAGTCCCAAAACAGGCGTTTTCAGCCCATTACCGGCATATGGAAGAAACAGCAGTAAGCACAGGGAAATATCTGCTTCTAAATCCAAAACGCAGCTATCTAACAGAACGGTTGTCAATGTGTGCACTCAACTTCCAGAGTTAAACCCGTGTGTGGATTCAGCAGTCTGCAAACACTTTCTCTGCAGAGTCCCAAAACAGGCGTTTTCAGCCCATTACCGGCATATGGAAGAAACAGCAGTAAGCGCAGGGAAATATCTGCTTCTAAATCCAAAACGCAGCTAACTAACAGAACGGTTGTCAATGTGTGCACTCAACTTCCAGAGTTGAACCCGTGTGTGGATTCAGCGGTCTGCAAACACTTTCTCTGCAGAGTCCCAAAACAGGTGTTTTCAGCCCATTACCGGCATATGGAAGAAACAGCAGTAAGCACAGGGAAATATCTGCTTCTAAATGCAAAACGCAGCTATCTAACAGAACGGTTGTCAATGTGTGCACTCAACTTCCAGAGTTAAACCCGTGTGTGGATTCAGCAGTCTGCAAACACTTTCTCTGCAGAGTCCCAAAACAGGCGTTTTCAGCCCATTACCGGCATATGGAAGAAACAGCAGTAAGCACAGGGAAATATCTGCTTCTAAATCCAAAACGCAGCTATCTAACAGAACGGTTGTCAATGTGTGCACTCAACTTCCAGAGTTAAACCCGTGTGTGGATTCAGCAGTCTGCAAACACTTTCTCTGCAGAGTCCCAAAACAGGCGTTTTCAGCCCATTACCGGCATATGGAAGAAACAGCAGTAAGCACAGGGAAATATCTGCCTCTAAATCCAAAACGCAGCTATCTAACAGAACGGTTGTCAATGTGTGCACTCAACTTTAAGAGTTAAACTGGTGTGTGGATTCAGCAGTCTGCAAACACTTTCTCTGCAGAGTCCCAAAACAGGCGTTTTCAGCCCATTACCGGCATATGGAAGAAACAGCAGTAAGCACAGGGAAATATCTGCTTCTAAATCCAAAACGCAGCTATCTAACAGAACGGTTGTCAATGTATGCACTCAACTTCCAGAGTTAAACCCGTGTGTGGATTCAGCAGTCTGCAAACACTTTCTCTGCAGAGTCCCAAAACTGGCGTTTTCAGCCCATTACCGGCATATGGAAGAAACAGCAGTAAGCACAGGGAAATATCTGCTTCTAAATCCAAAACGCAGCTATCTAACAGAACGGTTGTCAATGTGTGCACTCAACTTCAAGAGTTAAACCGGTGTGTGGATTCAGCAGTCTGCAAACACTTTCTCTGCAGAGTCCCAAAAACAGGCGTTTTCAGCCCATTACCGGCATATGGAAGAAACAGCAGTAAGCACAGGGAAATATCTGCTTCTAAATCCAAAACGCAGCTATCTAACAGAACGGTTTTCAATGTGTGCACTCAACTTCCAGAGTTAAACCAGTGTGTGGATTCAGCAGTCTGCAAACACTTTCTCTGCAGAGTCCCAAAACAGGCGTTTTCAGCCCATTACCGGCATATGGAAGAAACAGCAGTAAGCACAGGGAAATATCTGCTTCTAAATCCAAAACGCAGCTACCTAACAGAACGGTTGTCAATGTGTGCACTCAACTTGCAGAGTTAAACCCGTGTGTCGATTCAGCAGTCTGCAAACACTTTCTCTGCAGAGTCCCAAAACAGGCGTTTTCAGCCAATTACCGGCATATGGAAGAAACAGCAGTAAGCACAGGGAAATATCTGCTTCTAAATCCAAAACACAGCTATCTAACAGAACGGTTGTCAATGTGTGCACTCAACTTCCAGAGTTAAACCCGTGTGTGGATTCAGCAGTCTGCAAACACTTTCTCTGCAGAGTCCCAAAACAGGCGTTTTCAGCCCATTACCGGCATAGGGAAGAAACAGCAGTAAGCACAGGGAAATATCTGCTTCTAAATCCAAAACGCAGCTATCTAACAGAACGGTTGTCAATGTGTGCACTCAACTTCCAGAGTTAAACCCGTGTGTGGATTCAGCAGTCTGCAAACACTTTCTCTGCAGAGTCCCAAAACAGGCGTTTTCAGCCCATTACCGGCATATGGAAGAAACAGCAGTAAGCACAGGGAAATATCTGCTTCTAAATCCAAAACGCAGCTATCTAACAGAAAGGTTGTCAATGTGTGCACTCAACTTCCAGAGTTAAACCCGTGTGTGGATTCAGCAGTCTGCAAACACTTTCTCTGCAGAGTCCCAAAACAGGCGTTTTCAGCCCATTACCGGCATATGGAAGAAACAGCAGTAAGCACAGGGAAATATCTGCTTCTAAATCCAAAACGCAGCTATCTAACAGAACGGTTGTCAATGTGTGCACTCAACTTCCAGAGTTAAACCCGTGTGTGGATTCAGCAGTCTGCAAACACTTTCTCTGCAGAGTCCCAAAACAGGTGTTTTCAGCCCATTACCGGCATATGGAAGAAACAGCACAGGGAAATATCTGCTTCTAAAGGCAAAACGCAGCTATCTAACAGAACGGTTGTCAATGTGTGCACTCAACTTCCAGAGTTAAACCCGTGTGTGGATTCAGCAGTCTGCAAACACTTTCTCTGCAGAGTCCCAAAACAGGCGTTTTCAGCCCATTACCGGCATAGGGAAGAAACAGCAGTAAGCACAGGGAAATATCTGCTTCTAAATCCAAAACGCAGCTATCTAACAGAACGGTTTTCAATGTGTGCACTCAACTTCCAGAGTTAAACCCGTGTGTGGATTTAGCAGTCTGCAAACACTTTCTCTACAGAGACCCAAAACAGGCGTTTTCTGCCCATTACCGGCATAAGGAAGAAACAGCAGTAAGCACAGGGAAATATCTGCTTCTAAATCCAAAACGCAGCTATCTAACAGAACGGTTGTCAATGTGTGCAATCAACTTCCAGAGTTAAACCCGTGTGTGGATTCAGCAGTCTGCAAACACTTTCTCTGCAGAGTCCCAAAACAGGCGTTTTCAGCCCATTACCGGCATATGGAAGAAACAGCAGTAAGCACAGGGAAATATCTGCTTCTAAATCCAAAATGCAGCTATCTAACAGAACGGTTGTCAATGTGTGCACTCAACTTCCAGAGTTAAACCCGTGTGTGGATTCAGCAGTCTGCAAACACTTTCTCTGCAGAGTCCCAAAACAGGCGTTTTCAGCCCATTACCGGCATATGGAAGAAACAGCAGTAAGCACAGGGAAATATCTGCCTCTAAATCCAAAACGCAGCTATCTAACAGAACGGTTGTCAATGTGTGCACTCAACTTTAAGAGTTAAACCGGTGTGTGGATTCAGCAGTCTGCAAACACTTTCTCTGCAGAGTCCCAAAAACAGGCGTTTTCAGCCCATTACCGGCATATGGAAGAAACAGCAGTAAGCACAGGGGAAATATCTGCTTCTAATTCCAAAACGCAGCTATCTAACAGAACGGTTGTCAATGTCTGCACTCAACTTCCAGAGTTAAACCCGTGTGTGGATTCAGCAGTCTGCAAACACTTTCTCTGCAGAGTCCCAAAACAGGCGTTTTCAGCCCTTACCGGCATATGGAAGAAACAGCAGTAAGCACAGGGAAATATCTGCTTCTAAATCCAAAACGCAGCTATCTAACAGAACGGTTGTCAATGTGTGCACTCAACTTCAAGAGTTAAACCAGTGTGTGGATTCAGCAGTCTGCAAACACTTTCTCTGCAGAGTCCCAAAACAGGCGTTTTCAGCCCATTACCGGCATAAGGAAGAAACAGCAGTAAGCACAGGGAAATATCTGCTTCTAATTCCAAAACGCAGCTATCTAACAGAACGGTTGTCAATGTATGCACTCAACTTCCAGAGTTAAACCCGTGTGTGGATTCAGCAGTCTGCAAACAATTTCTCTGCAGAGTCCCAAAACAGGCGTTTTCAGCCCATTACCGGCATATGGAAGAAACAGCAGTAAGCACAGGGAAATATCTGCTTCTAAATCCAAAACGCAGCTATCTAACACAACGGCTGTCAATGTATGCACTCAACTTCCAGAGTTAAACCCGTGTGTGGATTCAGCAGTCTGCAAACACTTTCTCTGCAGAGTCCCAAAACAGGCGTTTTCAGCCCATTACCGGCATATGGAAGAAACAGCAGTAAGCACAGGGAAATATCTGCTTCTAAATCCAAAACGCAGCTATCTAACAGAACGGTTTTCAATGTGTGCACTCAACTTCCAGAGTTAAACCCGTGTGTGGATTTAGCAGTCTGCAAACACTTTCTCTACAGAGACCCAAAACAGGTGTTTTCTGCCCATTACCGGCATATGGAAGAAACAGCAGTAAGCACAGGGAAATATCTGCTTCTAAATCCAAAACGCAGCTATCTAACAGAACGGTTGTCAATGTGTGCACTCAACTTCCAGAGTTAAACCCGTGTGTGGATTCAGCAGTCTGCAAACACTTTCTCTGCAGAGTCCCAAAACAGGCGTTTTCAGCCCATTACCGGCATATGGAAGAAACAGCAGTAAGCACAGGGAAATATCTGCTTCTAAATCCAAAACGCAGCTATCTAACAGAACGGTTGTCAATGTGTGCACTCAACTTGCAGAGTTAAACCCCGTGTGTGGATTCAGCAGTCTGCAAACACTTTCTCTGCAGAGTCCCAAAGCAGGCGTTTTCAGCCCATTACCGGCATATGGAAGAAACAGCAGTAAGCACAGGGAAATATCTGCTTCTAAAT